>NC_069499.1:405839739-406139739 GCF_027579735.1 Bombina bombina
TCTGAAGAACATACGCCTTGGCAGCCTACAGAGTGTCTAAGAATCAAGTCCAATAAATATCTCAGGCTAAAACATTGTATCTGGAGGGACTTGTGATTAGAACTCTGTATTTCCTGTTACTGTAGTTTTCTATGATTTTACTCACAGCATCCAACTATTTTTAAACCATGAAATTCAAAGAACAACATGTCTGAATAAGGAAATCCACAGAGGCAGGAGCACTTACTCATTGTTAGTGGTGTGGGATGGCAGCTACAATGGAGCCTGTAAGGGATTGGAAACATTTCCCAATTATTTGCACATATAATTAATCAAACAGTTAAAATATTAGCAGATATTTACAATTCTTCTTTTCCTTTGCTTTCATAAAAAAAAAAATATATATATATATATATATATACAGGGAGTGCAGAATTATTAGGCAAATGAGTATTTTGACCACATCATTCTCTTTATGCATGTTGTCTTACTCCAAGCTGTATAGGCTCGAAAGCCTACTACCAATTAAGCATATTAGGTGATGTGCATCTCTGTAATGAGAAGGGGTGTGGTCTAATGACATCAACACCCTATATCAGGTGTGCATAATTATTAGGCAACTTCCTTTCCTTTGGCAAAATGGGTCAAAAGAAGGACTTGACAGGCTCAGAAAAGTCAAAAATAGTGAGATATCTTGCAGAGGGATGCAGCACTCTTAAAATTGCAAAGCTTCTGAAGCGTGATCATCGAACAATCAAGCGTTTCATTCAAAATAGTCAACAGGGTCGCAAGTAGCGTGTGGAAAAACCAAGGCGCAAAATAACTACCCATGAACTGAGAAAAGTCAAGCGCGCAGCTGCCAAGATGCCACTTGCCATCAGTTTGGCCATATTTCAGAGGTGCAACATCACTGGAGTGCCCAAAAGCACAAGGTGTGCAATACTCAGAGACATGGCCAAGGTAAGAAAGGCTGAAAGATGACCACCACTGAACAAGACACACAAGCTGAAACGTCAAGACTGGGCCAAGAAATATCTCAAGACTGATTTTTCTAAGGTTTTATGGACTGATGAAATGAGAGTGAGTCTTGATGGGCCAGATGGATGGGCCGTGGCTGCAGAGAGCTCCAGTCCGACTCAGACGCCAGCAAGGTGGAGGTGGAGTACTGGTTTGGGCTGGTATCATCAAAGATGAGCTTGTGGGGCCTTTTCGGGTTGAGGATGGAGTCAAGCTCAACTCCCAGTCCTACTGCCAGTTTCTGGAAGACACCTTCTTCAAGCAGTGGTACAGGAAGAAGTCTGCATCCTTCAAGAAAAACATGATTATCATGCAGGAAAATGCTCCATCACACACGTCCAAGTACTCCACAGCGTGGCTGGCAAGAAAGGGTATAAAAGAAGAAAATCTAATGACATGGCCTCCTTGTTCACCTGATCTGAACCCCATTGAGAACCTGTGGTCCATCATCAAATGTGAGATTTACAAGGAGGGAAAACAGTACACCTCTCTGAACAGTGTCTGGGAGGCTGTGGTTGCTGCTGCATGCAATGTTGATGGTGAACAGATCAAAACACTGACAGAATCCATGGATGGCAGACTTTTGAGTGTCCTTGCAAAGAAAGGTGGCTATATTGGTCACTGATTTGTTTTTGTTTTGTTTTTGAATGTCAGAAATGTATATTTGTGAATGTTGAGATGTTATATTGGTTTCACTGGTAAAAATAAATAATTGAAATGGGTATATATTTGTTTTTTGTTAAGTTGCCTAATAATTATGCACAGTAATAGTCAGCTGCACACACAGATATCCCCCTAAAATAGCTAAAACTAAAAACAAACTAAAAACTACTTCCAAAAATATTCAGCTTTGATATTAATGAGTTTTTTGGGTTCATTGAGAACATGGTTGTTGTTCAATAATAAAATTAATCCTCAAAAATACAACTTGCCTAATAATTCTTGCCTAATAATTCTGCACTCTCTTTATATATAATATATATGTGTATATATATATATATATATATATATATATATATATATATATATATATATATATATATATAACAAAAAAGCTTGTTTACCTTTTACTCTGTGCTTTGGCCTTTAAAGATATTTAGTGCTATAAGTTTTAATACTAAATTTAACCTGAGAACTAATATTTGTTATGACTAATATGAAAAGTAGAAAATTATCCAAGCATATGAGTAAGCAACAATACCAATTGCACTAGTCAGAAAATAAATATAAAAAATTTATTTAAAGAATTTAAAAACTTACAGATCAGTGGACATATATACGAAGGAGTGTAGGTAATGTGGAACACAGCCTACGTCATCTTAAGCATTTCCCGCCGTTATGGCGCTTTCTCATAACGGCGTGAAATGCATCAGATGACATAGGCTGTGTTCCACGTTACCTACACTCCTGCGTATATGTCCACTGATCTGTACGTTTTTAAAGTCTTGAAATAAATTTTAAATTTTTATTTTCTGACTAGTGCAATTGGTATTGTTGCCTCTACATTCTGGTTACCCATACACTTGGATAATTTTCTTCTTTTTGTAATATATACACGTTGTGGTTGGCGTGGTTTGCAGGTGGCGAAACACTAGCCACTTTATCTGCATAAAGTGGGTTAAAAATGGACTGTTGTTCCTTAGGAGCCTCATTTCCTTGTCTGCATTTGTTATGACTAATACTGTTTTTTAGTCATGGTGCTGGGGGCACAGCACTGCTGAGTGAAATAATCTAATTCTTACCGTCTATCAGAACTGAAAGGAGAGGTTGTGTGTAAGACTTTGTAAGTGCAAAATGTCTAAGCCTGTATGCAAATAATACTTGAACAGGGTCTTTAACTGAACATATAAACTTGCAAGATTTGTGTCAGGGTGCCAGAAATCAGACTGAGACAAGAAGTGCAAAAATAATTACACCTTTATAAATAGCAAAAAATAATAAAAAGTCCACAAGTCAAATAACAAGCCAGGAATCAAAACCAGAACTGGTAGTCAGACGAGCCGAGTCAGGAGCCAAAGCGAATAGTCAGACGAGCTGGAATCAGGAAAAAGGAGAACAGCAGAGTCAGGAACAAGCAAGGGATCAGGAACCAGGAGGGACGTCAGACAGCCAGGTAATACACAGGAGCTCTCACAAACAGGTCTGAGATAACGCAAGGGAAAAGCATACTGAACAGAGGCCCTTTAAATAAGTGATGACATCACAATTCTGAGACTGCATCCTGTCTCACACGGATGATGTACACCAGTCTGGCCATAAAAGGAATTGCAGGAAATGAGCAGCATCACACAGTGTTCACCAGAGTCAGGAAGAGAGGTGAGTAAAATGGCTGCCAGCAGCACATGGCAAACAGATTAGGGAAAAAACCCTGACAGTACCCTCCCCTCAACGACCCCTCCCCCATGGGAGGACAAAAGGCTTATTAGGGAAATGGGCATGGAAGGCATGGATCAGTGCGGGAACATGAACATCAGAGGAGGGAACCCATTAACGCTCCTCCAAACCGTAGCCCCTCCAGTGAACCAAATACTGTACGCGGTCCCTGGACATACGAGAGTCAATAATGCTGCTGACCTCATACTCCTCATGGTTGTCAACAAAGATAGGGTGGGGACGAGGCAACACAGTGGTAAACCGATTACAAACCAATGGTTTAAAGAGGGAGACATGAAAAACATTGGAGATGCGCATTGCAGGAGGAAGGTCAAGAGCGTAGGCCACAGGATTGACCTGTCGGAGTATTCAAAAAGGACCAACATAACGGGGAGCCAGTTTATTGGAAGGCACACGAAGTTTCAAGTTGTGGGAGGACAGCCAAACTCTCTCACCAACCTGGTAGGAAGGCACGGGCAGACGCCTACGATCAGCCTGGAACTTTTGGCGCTGCATAGAACGATGAAGGCAATCCTGAATCTGCACCCACGTGGCACGGAGATGCTCCTCCAAAGCCGGAATACCCTAAGACATGAATGAATTGGGCAACAAGGATGGTTGAAACCCATAATTCGCCATGAACTGGGATAACTTGGAGGAAGCATTAATAGCACTATTACAAGCAAACTCTGCCCAAGATAACAGTTCAGACCAATTATTGTGGTGATCTGAGACATAGCAATGGAGGAACTGTTCCAGAGCTTGATTAGACTGTTCCAGAGCCCCACTGGATTGAGGGTGATATGCCGAGGAGAAGGAAAGCTGAATCCCCATTTGAGCACAAAAGGAACGCCAAAATCTGGAGACAAACTGGCTACCCCGGTCCGACACTATCTCCTTGGGTAACCCATGTAAACGGAAGACCTCCCGGGCAAAAATTGACGCAAGCTCCTGAGCGGTAGGCAACTTCTTCAAGGGAATGCAATGTGACATTTTAGAAAAACGGTCAACCAACATAAGGATAACAGTATTGCCATTGGAAACAGGGAGCTTAACAATGAAGTCCATGGAAAGATGTGTCCAAGGACGCTCACCATTAGCAATAGGTTGAAGAAGACCCACAGGAAGATGTTGAGGAGTCTTATTCTGTGCACAAACTGAGCAGGAGGCCACATATGCAGCAACATCAGAATGAAGAGCTGGCCACCAGAATTGTCGAGTGACAGAAAAAATCATTTGGTTCTTGCCTGGGTGACCTCGGGCTTTAGGATAGTGGTAAGTGTGCAAAAGTTTAGTTCAAAGATTCTCAGGAACAAAACACTTACCACTAGGTTTCTCAGGGTGTGCATTGGTTTGTGCAGCAAGGATCTCCTCCATATCAAGTCAAATTAGTACGTACTGTAGATAAAATATTGTCAGGAGATAACTGGAATAGGTACAGACTCCTCCTTGGACAGAGGCAAAAATTGTTGAGAGAGGGCATCAGCCCTAACATTCTTACTACCAGGCAGGTAGGAGACCACATAATTAAACTGAGACAAAAATAGTGCCATCTGGCCTGTCGGGGCGACAAACGTTTTGCTTCAGATAGATAAGTTAAATGAGCACTGGCACGCTAGTACCCTCGAGAAGATGCCTCCATTCCTTGAGTGCCAAAATTATGGCCAGTAATTGCCTGTCTCCAATTTCATAATTGCACTCCACTGGAGACAATTTCTTAGAGAAGAAACCACACGTATGCAAGGAACCGTCAGGCGTAGGATGTTGAGACAAGAGGGCACCTACTCCAGTCTCAGATGCATCGACCTCAAGAACGAAAGGCAGGACAGGGTTAGGATGAGCCAGAACTGGAGCGGCAGCAAAGGCAGTCTTAAGACTATCAAAGGCCTTAATGGCAGTAGGTGACCAATGGAGTGGATCATTCTCTGTACGGGTCATGTCTGTGATAGGTTTGACCAATTAAAAAAGTTTTTAATAAACTTTCTATAATAATTGGCGAACCCCAAAAAACGTTGAATAGACCGAAGACCAACTGGGCGAGGCCACTGCAGAAATGCAGATAACTTGTCAGGATTCGTGGAGAACCCTGCAACGGAGATAACATAACCTAGGAAGGTTACTTGAGTTGGATGGAACTCACATTTCTCGAGTTTACAAAACAGGCCGTTCTCACATAGTCTCTGAAGAATCCGTGTAACATCAGAACGATGAGCCTCAAGGGTGAGTGTATGAGGATGTCGTCTAAGTACACCACAACACACTGTTGCAACATATCTCGTAGGACATCATTAATAAATTCCTGGAATACAGCAGGAGCATTACATAGGCCAAAGGGCATTACAAGATACTCATAATGCTCGCTCCTGGTGTTAAATGCTGTTTTTCATTCGTGGCCCTCCTTGATCCTAACAAGATTGTACGCTCCTCTCAAATCAAGTTTAGTAAAGACCGTAGCTCCCTTGAGGCGGTCAAAGAGTTCCGTAATAAGCGGAATAGGGTAAGCATTCTTAATGGTAAGACGATTAAGACCCCTATAATCAATGCATGGTCTTAACTCGCCACCCTTTTTCTTCACAAAGAAGAAGCCAGCCCCAGCAGGAGAGTAGGATTTGCAGATGATCCCCCACGACAGAGCATCGGCAACATACTCCTCCATAGCACAATTCTCTGCAACAGACAGAGGGTAAACCTGGCCCCGAGGAGGAATGGCTCCGGGTTGCAGGTCTATGGCACAATCGTAAGACCGGTGAGGAGGCAACATACTGGCATGCACCTTGTCAAAAACGTCTATGAACTCTCGGTACTCCTCTGGCAATTGAGATACCGAAGACGTGCACAAGACTTTAACTGGTTTCCGAAGACAATTGGAAATACATTGCGGAGACCACGACAAAATTTCGGACCTGCGCCAGTCGAGACTGGGATTGTGCTTTTGTAGCCAGGGATAACCCAGAATAACCGGAAAGTGCGTAGAGTTTATCACCTGGAACTGGAGGGTTTCAAAATGGAGAGCCCCAACAGCCATGGATAACGTAGCAGTTTCATGAGTAACGAGTGTGGGCTGAAGGGGCCTGCCATCAATGGCCTCAATAGCAAGCAGAACGGACCAAGGCAAAACAAGAATGGAGTGCTTTGATACAAAAGCACTGTCAATTAAATAGCCCGCTGCACCGGAGTCAACAAGAGCCTGGGTGTCTATGGAGGAGTCCGCCCAGGAAAGGACAACTGTAACCAAAGTTTTCTCCTTTAGTGGTTCTGGGGATGAGGATAAACCACCCAAGGTCTGCCCCCGACAGGACCTTAGATGTGAGTGTTTCCCGGCCTTGTAGGACAAGACTTCAAAAGGTGGCCCTGTAACCCACAATAGAGGCAGAACCCCTCCCTCCTCCTAAAGGCCCTCTCCACCATGGAGAGACGCGTGAGTCCCAACTGCATTGGCTCAGCAGTACCTGGTGACTCGGGACCAGGAGGAATGGGAGAAGAGGGAGGCATGGGTGGGAATGAACACGTAGGAGACAACGGAACAGGAGGTTTCCACAAGCTCTCCTTGAAAGAGGGCCTCTCACTTAGTCTGATGTCAATTAGGATCAAAAAAGACACCAATGCCTCGAGATCTTCTGGTAAATCTCTGGCAGCAACTTTGTCCTTAATCGCATCAGAGAGCCCATGAAAGAAGGTGGCAACAAGGGGTTCATTGTTCCAACCTACCTCTGCAGCAAGCGTACGGAACTCAATGGCATACTGAGCAACAGATCTTTTACCTTGCTGAATGGACATGAGTCATTTAGCAGCAGAGGAGGAGCGAGCTGGAACATCAAATAACCTTCGAAAGGAGGCCACAAATTCAGGGTAATTTGAAATCACAGGTTTATTAGTCTCCCACAAGGGATTAGCCCAGGCAAGAGCTGTGTCAGAGAGTAACGAGATGAGAAATCCCACCATAGCTCTGTCAGAGGGAAATGCCTGAGGTAACATCTCAAGTAAATGCCCACCTGGTTCAAAACCCCTCTGCACTGATTAGGATCGCCTCCATATCACTGAGGTAGAGGTGCAGAACCGGACATGCTCCTGGAAGGACTAGGAGCAGCCATAACTTGCGGGACACTTTTGTCCAAATGTGTAGTGCAAGTCAGCAGGGTTTGCAGGGATAGTGCAAATTGATCCAAATGGTGATCCTGTTCATCCATCCTGGAAATTATGGCAGGTAAAGGTGGATTATTAGCACCATCAGGATTCATAGCCCTTGCATAATATCAGGGTGCCAGGAATCAGACTGAGATAAGTAGTGCAAAAATAATCACAGCTTTATTAATAGCAAAAAATAATAAAAAATCCACAAGTCAAATAACAAGCCAGGACTCAAAACCAGAACTAGTAGTCAGACGAGCCGAGTCAGGAGCCAAAGCGAATAGTCTGACAAGCCGGAATCAGGAACAAGGAGAACAGCAGAGTCAGGAACAAGCCAGGGATCAGGAACCAGGGGGGACGTCCTACAGTCAGGTAATACACAGGAGCTCTCACAAACAGGTCTGAGACAACACAAGGACAAAGCATACTGAACAGAGGCCCTTTAAATAATAAGTGATAACATCACAATTCTGAGACTGCATCCTGTCTCACACGGATGATGTACACCAGTCTGGCCATTAAAATTAAGTGCAGGAAATGAGCAGCATCACACAGTATGCACCAGAGTCAGGAAGAGAGGTCAGTAAAATGGCTGCCAGCAGCACATGGCAAACAGATCAACCCTGACAATTTGTTAGTTGAGCACCTTCCAAGCAGCACAAAGAATTGATCAAGCAGCTGTTAAAGAGGACACCTTCCTGAAAATCTTCCACTAAGGGGCATATTTATCAAGCTCCGTATAGAGCTTGATGCCCTGTGTTTCCGGCAAGCCTTCAGGCTCACCGGAAACAGAAGTAATGAAGCAGCAGTCTAAAGACCACTGCTCCATCGCCTGCTCTGAGGTGGCGGACAGAAATCAACCCGATCAAATACGATCAGGTTGATTGACACCCCCTGCTACCGGCCGATTGGCTGCAAATTTGCATGGGGCGGTATTGCACCAGCAATGATAAATGCAGAGAGTGTATGCTGTCTGCATTTATCGATGTGCAGCGGACATGATCTGTAATATCAGATCATGTCCGCCCGCACTATAATAAATAGGCCCTTCAGTGTTTTGTCATCTGATGAGACGAAGTTCCTCCTGAATGTGATTACAATGATCTGTCTTGCTGCCAGTTTGTTACTTTTCACAATTAATGAGCCATTAACTACTCAAAGCTAAGTATTGCCTAATGTATACTCATTGCTTTTTTTTAGTATAAGTTTTCAATAAAAAGTGACCTGATTTTACAGCATTCTGGTATTCTCCCCTTTTTAACACTATTACATACACTTGGTTCTTTCTCTGGTGCAAAAACACTTCCCATTATTTAGTTCCTCCACTACTAGCAGGTAGCATGAGATCCTTAATTTGAAATAGGGTTTTATTGTCATTTAAATAAAGGATAATGTCCCTGTTAGATGCAGGTGTTTGACCTAAAATGGCAATTAACAGCAACAGTTAAACTGCTGTCTGGCTGAGAGGAAAGGTAATACAGGGCATTGAAGTACAAATAGTTAAACAATATTAATAATCTAGTAAAAAGGCAAGGTTATATACAAGTATTAAAACTGCAACAGGTTAAACTAAAATAACGTCCAAAAGGTAAAATCCTGTAAACAAGTAGGGTCATACTCATGTATTTAAGCAGCAACTAAGGCTAATAAGTTAGCAATAATCAGGCAGAAAACCAAGCAGATAGTCATACATGGATATTAAAGAGTCATTATAGTAAAAGTGACATGTTCTAATCCATTAGAACATATAATGTTAAGACTACTGACCCTAGACCACTGCAGAGGGGTTAAACACACAGTATAAATTCTGTGTGGGGCTCGCAGAGCACTGCTGGTCCTGAGCAAAAACTCTAGTTATCTGAGTCAAGCACTGCTGATTGTATCAGTGATGCAGGTCTATTACAGATCTCTCTATCACACTCTCTGAATTGATATTGGTGGTTTCTTCTATAAGAACCCAAAATGTAACCGGTCATATATATTGGGTGTTATGCCCTTAATATATTGCTGGAGCTGAATAAATAATTAGAGATTAGAATCAATTAAGTACAGTAAGATGTAGAAGCGATATACTGTTGGTATCCTTAGAGAAGATAACAGGTCTATATTTTAAGAAACATGATTTACCTGGTAGAGTATACAGTGGGGTTCAAAGAAGTTAGAACCAAAGGTAAGAATGTTTAAGCTGGACATGTTGGGTAGATAACCAAATCCATTACCAAATTTGTAGTCTGGTACAAGCAGATACTGTAACCCGGGAGAGTATCTAGAAGAAGAATGTTTGGATTGTAATTGAAATCAGAAAAGAAGGAAGCACATTTTGGAATGAAATGCATTCCTTTAAAATTCTGGACAAGAGTTTTTTTTACCGACATTTGCAAAAATCTGAAGGTAAACTGAGGACCATAATCAGAGATGTCCATTATTAAACAATGTAGTCAGATGAACTTAAATGTAAACAAAGATGCTAACTTTTTAGCTGATGGTAACTTAGGAAAAGGAACAAACTGTGCCTTCTTTCAGAATATTCACAATGTCCCTGCACAATGTTAGCATTCTGTAAGGTCTATAATAGGCCCACTTGTCATTTTGGTAAGATAATAGCTTATTTAAACTAGAAGGAGTATGAGTTGGGTTGAATGTATTATTATATTATATTGTATTGTATTATGTTGTTTTGTATTGTATTGTATTTTTATTGAATTATTTACACAAATATTGCAACAATGGTAATTGCAAAAAAGTTTCACCAATACTGTCACTATATAATAATCTTAAACAAGATCATTAAGGGAAACAATGTTCACACCAGTGTATTATATGTACAAAAACGTACTTTATAGGGCCCCATTTATCAAAGCATCATCATTTAGACAATCGGTGGTTTTAATATGTCGGTTGAACCTCACTGCAGCTATTACCAATCCGACTTTGAAATTTATCAAAAATAAGACCTAAAACACTTGTGTCAACAAAGCCTTGAGGATAAGCAATCTGTTGATAACATAAAACAGATATAAAAACCCAAAATTTGTCTTTCATTATTCAAAAAGAGAATGCAATTTTAAAAAAGTTTCCAATTTACTCCTATTATCAAATTTGAATCATTCTCATAATATTCTTTGTTGAAGAGACAGACACAAGTTGTGAAATACGCTCTATATCAATCAATGGAGCCACATCTGTCTTGTAATTATTTGCATCTATCTTGTAACCAATACATTTGCATCTTGACCCAAAGGAAAAGTTCAGTTGTGAAGGATACTGGAATCCCAAACAGAACAAAAAATATAAAAAAAATGCTCCCTGTATAAAATAGAACATTCTAAGCAAGGGACAAAAGAAAACTTAAAAACAGTTAAAAGAAAACATTGTTAGTTTGGAAATAGTGAAACAAGATACTACACAATGGCATTAGAGTTTTTATGAATCTGTAGGTGAAAAATGCCAACCATGTCTATAATACACTCCCAAACACCCATGACCTGCCCCTTGTTAAAGTCTGTGCTATTTTCAAGACACTTATTTTTCCCTCTGGCAAGACTATACCATAAGAAACAAACAAACAAAAGAGTCAATAACCCAAATTACTGGGGTAAGTAGGTGAGGGAGGGAAGGGGCACAAATGGCGAGCTGGCAAATTGACTAAGGAGACCATACGTTCCAAAGCATCAAAATGGGCAAAATATCTTACTTCGAAGAAGTAGAATTAAGAGGATAAAAGTGGTACTACCTCACTTGAAGTGGGGGACTCACCCAATGATCCGGTCGCTTGCCTTAACGTAGGTCAAAAGCCTCAAGATACCCAGTCTGTGAGGATATATTTCTGGGCTACACAGCGCAAAAGGGCTCCAAGAGCTCCAGGCGACTGTCACACTCCCAGTCTTCAGCACAGTTTGATGACGTCAGCAATGATCGACCTCAATATGCATTCTCCTTCTGTTACCGGCACTTGCAAAGTAAAGAAAACTGCATCGAGGGACCCTGGTGAATTAAAACATCCAATAACCAAAAAATTAAAAAGTCCCAACATTGTAGTAAAAGTGAACAATCTTTATTACAAACTTGATAAAAACAGCATACTAATAAAAATGAACAGGTGTACACTAGATAGTCGTTTCAGCTCTGCGAGCCATATTCATAGACCTAACTCTCCTCTCCTTCCTCTCATCTTCAATATCCCGTTCTGATTAGAGAAATTATGTGCACCTGACTTTGTTAAACTCACATATTTCTGTAGTTGTTTCTACACTTTATCACCAATGAATTGACAAATACACATCGTAATAGTATGCAATGTTTAGTTCAATTAATAACTTTTTCTTTACCTGTAATAGAAACAAAATTAGATAAATGTGACTATATTTAAGTATTTTTGCTCCATATGTTAAAGCTATGCTAAAAGGTGTGCTAATATTTTGTAATTCTTATTGATTTATACATTTATATATTTTTGCTATGTTAATGGGGAGAGGGATACTAGATTTCAACTGGGTTGAAAGTACAAATTTATATGTATATGATTTTTACTAATTTGAATTTAAATTGACTCGAGAGAGTGTTATCTCCAGTAATTTATAAGATCATATCTACTATTCAATCCCTGGGGAATTATAGTTCTGAAATTTCCACAGAAGCTCCTCTATGTCCCCTCCCTTAGAATTTGTAACTATCTTTTCTATCGGCTAGATTTAGAGTTTTGTCGGTAAGGACCCGTGTAGCTAACGCTGGCTTTTTTTTTTTGGCCGCACCATAAAAATAACTCTGGTATTGAGAGTCCACATAAAGGCTGCGTTAGGCTCCAAAAAAGGAGCGTAGAGCATATTTAACGCAGCTTCAACTCTCGATACCAGAGTTGCTTACGGACGCGGCCAGCCTCAAAAACGTGCTCGTGCACGATTCCCCCATAGGAAACAATGGGGCTGTTTGAGCTGCAACACCTGCAAAAAAGCCGCGTTCAGCTCCTAACGCAGCCCCATTGTTTGCTATGGGGAAACACTTCCTACGTCTGCACCTAACACCCTAACATGTACCCCGAGTCTAAACACCCCTAGCCTTACACTTATTAACCCCTAATCTGCCGCCCCCGCTATCGCTGACCCCTGCATATTATTTTTAACCCCTAATCTGTCGCTCCGTAAACCGCCGCTACTTACATTATCCTTATGTACCCCTAATCTGCTGCCCCTAACACCGCCGACCCCTATATTATATTTATTAACCCCTAATCGCCTCCACCTGCCTACACTTATTAACCCCTAATCTGCCGAGCGGACCGCACCGCTATCATAATAAAGTTATTAACCCCTAATCCGCCTCACTAACCCTATAATAAATAGTATTAACCCCTAATCTGCCCTCCCTAACATCGCCGACACCTAACTTCAATTATTAACCCCTAATCTGCCGACCGGAGCTCACCGCTATTCTAATAAATGTATTAACCCCTAAAGCTAAGTCTAACCCTAACACTAACACCCCCATAACTTAAATATAATTTAAATCTAGCGAAATTAATTAACTCTTATTAAATAAATTATTCCTATTTAAAGCTATATACTACAATATAAATTATAATTATATTATAGCTATTTTAGGATTGATATTTATTTTACAGGTAACTTTGTATTTATTTTAACCAGGTACAATAGCTATTAAATAGTTAAGAACTATTTAATAGCTAAAATAGTTACAATAATTACAAAATTACCTGTAAAATAAATCCTAACCTAAGTTACAATTAAACCTAACACTATACTATCATTAAATTAATTAAATAAAATACCTACAATTACCTACAATTAAACCTAACACTACACTATCAATACATTAATTAAATACAATACCTACAAATAACTACAATGAAATAAACTAACTAGAGTACAAAAAATAAAAAAGAACTAAGTTACAAAAAATAAAAAAATATTTACAAACATAAGAAAAATATTACAACAATTTTAAACTAATTACACCTACTCTAAGCCCCCTAATAAAATAACAAAGACCCCCAAAATAAAAAATGCCCTACCCTATTCTAAATTACTAAACAGCCAATCTGAACAGCCAATAGAATGCGAGCTCAATCTGATTGGCTGATTGGATCAGCCAATCGGATTGAACTTGATTCTGATTGGCTGATTCCATCAGCCAATCAGAATATTCCTACCTTAATTCCGATTGGCTGATAGAATCCTATCAGCCAATCGGAATTCGAGGGACGCCATCTTGGATGACGTCCCTTAAAGGAACCGTCATTCTTCAGTTGGACGTCGCCGGATGAAGATGGGTCCGTGGTGGAGGTCTTCAGGATGGAGCCGGTCCTCATCGGATGAAGATAGAAGATGCCGCTTGGAAGATGATGGTTGCCGGTCTGGATCTACTCTTCTTCCCGGATAGGATGAAGACTTTGGAGCCTCTTCTTGACCTCTTCAGCCACCCGATGATGGATCGCCAGCCCCCGCTTGGGTTGGATGAATCAAGTTCAATCCGATTGGCTGATCCAATCAGCCAATCAGATTGAGCTCACATTCTATTGGCTGTTCCGATTGGCTGTTTAGTAATTTAGAATAGGGTAGGGCATTTTTTATTTTGGGGGTCTTTGTTATTTTATTAGGGGGCTTAGAGTAGGTGTAATTAGTTTAAAATTGTTGTAATATTTTTCTTATGTTTGTAAATATTTTTTTATTTTTTGTAACTTAGTTCTTTTTTATTTTTTGTACTTTAGTTAGTTTCTTTCATTGTAGTTATTTGTAGGTATTGTATTTAATTAATGTATTGATAGTGTAGTGTTAGGTTTAATTGTAGGTAATTGTAGGTATTTTATTTAATTAATTTAATGATAGTATAGTGTTAGGTTTAATTGTAACTTAGGTTAGGATTTATTTTACAGGTAATTTTGTAATTATTTTAACTATTTTAGCTATTAAATAGTTCTTAACTATTTAATAGCTATTGTACCTGGTTAAAATAAATACAAAGTTACCTGTAAAATAAATATTAATCCTAAAATAGCTATAATATAATTATAATTTATATTGTAGCTATATTAGGATTTATTTTACAGGTAAGTATTTAGCTTTAAATAGGAATAATTTATTTAATAAGAGTTAATTAATTTCGTTAGATTTAAATTATATTTAAGTTAGGGGGGTGTTAGTGTTAGGGTTAGACTTAGCTTTAGGGGTTAATACATTTATTAGAATAGCGGTGAGCTCCGGTCGGGAGATTAGGGGTTAATAATTGAAATTAGGTGTCGGCGATGTTAGGGAGGGCAGATTAGGGGTTAATACTATTTATTATAGGGTTAGTGAGGCGGATTAGGGGTTAATAACTTTATTATAGTAGCGGTGCGGTCCGCTCGGCAGATTAGGGGTTAATAAGTGTAGGCAGGTGGAGGCGACGTTGAGGGAGGCAGATTAGGGGTTAATAAATATAATATAGGGGTCGGCGGTGTTAGGGGCAGCAGATTAGGGGTACATAAGGATAACTTAAGTAGCGGCGCTTTGCGGTCGGCAGATTAGGGGTTAATTATTGTAGGTAGCTGGCTGCGACGTTGTGGGGGGCAGGTTAGGGGTTAATAAATATAATATAGGGGTCGGCGGTGTTAGGGGCAGCAGATTAGGGGTACATAAGGATAACATAGGTGGCGGTCGGCAGATTAGGGGTTAAAAAAATTTAATAGAGTGGCGGCGATGTGGGGGGGACCTCGGTTTAGGGGTACATAGGTAGTTTATGGGTGTTAGTGTACTTTAGAGCACAGTAGTTAAGAGCTTTATGAACCGGCGTTAGCCCAGGAAGCTCTTAACTACTGACTTTTTTCTGCGGCTGGAGTTTTGTCGTTAGAATTCTAACGCTCACTTCAGACACGACTCTAAATACCGGAGTTAGAAAAATCCCATTGAAAAGATAGGATACGCAATTGACGTAAGGGGATCTGCGGTATGGAAAAGTCGCGGCTGAAAAGTGAGCGTTAGACCCTTTTTTGACTGACTCCAAATACCGGAGGTAGCCTAAAACCAGCGTTAGGAGCCTCTAACGCTGGTTTTCACGGCTCCTGCCAAACTCCAAATCTAGGCCTATGATATTCCAAGACAGGCAGTGGGTGCTTCTGTTGTGGCAGTCAATAAAGTTTTTGGCTAATGGTGTCAGTCTTTTTTCTCGCTTTTCCCTAGTATTAGGCTTATCATCATAGATGGAGGTGATATTAGATATGTGTTCTCTAATTCTCACCCTTGCTTCTCGGGTTGGGAAAAAAATCCGAGAAGCAAGAGTGAGATTTGGAGAACACATATCTAATATCACCTCCATCTATGATGATAAGCCTAATACTAGGGAAAAGCGAGAAGAATGAATGACACAATTAGCAAAACACTTTATTGACTGTCACAACAGAAGCACCCACTGACTGTCTTGGAATATCATAGAAAAGATAGTCACAAATTCTAGGGGAGGGGATATAGAGGAGCTTGTGTGTAAACTGGAAATTTATTAGATATTTCGACTGAGAACTAGATTTCCCCAGGGAGATAACACTCCAGTAATTTCAAATAAAAATTAATAAAAATCATATACATATAAATTTGTACTTTCAACCCTGTTGAAATCTAGTATTCCTCTCCACATTAACATAGCAAAAATATTAGTAAGGATTGATGCATATAATGTATAACTGAACATCTCTTACATAATCTGTTATGATATATGATCTTCACAAGGTCTGTCAAAAATTTACAAAAACTTACAAAAAATATTTCCCATATAAGCTCTGAATATGCATAATATTATGTAAGGTACATGTACTAAATGGATAAATCAATAAGAATTGCAAAATGTTAGCACACATTTTAGCATAGCTTTAATATATGGAGCAAAAATACTGAAATATAGTCACATTTATCTAATTTTGTTTTTTGAAAAAGTTATTAATTGAACTAAACATTGCATACTATTACGATGTGTATGTGCCAATTCATTGGTGATAAAGTGTAGAAAAAAACTACAGAAATGTGTGAGTTTAACAATGGCAGGTGCACATAATTGTTTTAATCAGAAAAGGATATTTAAAGGGACAGTCAAGTCCCAAAAAAACTTTCATGTTTCAAATAGGGCATTGTAATTTTTAACAACTTTCCAATTTACTTTTATCAGCAATTTTTCTTTGTTCTCTTGGTATTCTTAGTTGAAAGCTAAACCTAGGAGGTTCATATGCAAATTTCTTAGACCTTAAAGTCCGCCTCTAATCTAAATGCGTTTTTTACCACTAGAGGGCATTAGTTCACATGTTTCATATAGATAACATTGAGATCATGCACATGAATTTACCATGGAGATATCTCTGATTGGCTAAAATGCAAGTCTGTCAAAAGAACTGACATAAGGGGGCAGTTTGCTAAGGCTTAGATACAAGGCAATTACAGAGGTAAAACGTATAATTATAACTGTGTTGGCTATGCAAAACTGGGGAATTGATCATTAAGGGATTATCTATATTTTAAAACAACAAAAATTATGGTGTTGACTGTCCCTTTAAGATGAGAGAGAGGAGAGGAGAGTTAGGTCTATGAATACGTCTCGCAGAGCCAAAACACGTTAGATGCCTATCCAGTGTAAACCTGTTCAATTTTTATTAGTATACTTTTTTTTTATCAAGTTTGGAATAAAGATTGTTCACTTTTACTACAATGTTGGGATTTTTTCATTTTTTCGTTATTGAATATAAGATAAAACAACATGCAAGTATGTTACAATAACAAACTATAAGTATTTACATAAACTTTTTTTTTAAGTGTTGCAGTTGTAATAATTGTTTTTCTGTATTGCTAGCAGTTTGCAATTGTTTTGTGAGATATTATGTATTAGGCATATTAAACAGATTTAAATGCTAATGGCAGGAATGCTAAATAAATTTCAAACATGATCTCAACTTCACAATGTTCTCAGTAACAAGAAAGTCTATACATTTAGACCTTAATTACCTCATTTCTAGCGAGTGCAATATTAGCTCCTTTACCCCTTTTTTGGCCCAAATGGTTGTATATAAAGGAGCAAAGAGATGATCAGTAAGAAAATACCGTGCATGATATACTTAAAGGGACATAATACTCATATGTTAAATCAGTTGAAACTGATGCAGCATAACTGCAAAAAGCTGCCAGGAAAATATCACCTGAGCATCTCTATAAAGAAGGAAGATATTTTACCTCACAATTTCCTCAGCTCAGCAGAGTAAGTTCTGTGTAAAAAGTTATACCCAGCTGCAGCCCAGCTGCAGGTAAAAAAAAATAAAAACATTAAGAAATTATCAGCAGCCAATCAGCATCAGCAGTGCTGAGGTCATGAACTCTTTTAATGTGATCTCAGGAGATTTCACTTAACTCTCATGAGATTTCATTGTAAACTTCCTTACACTGAATAGGGAAATAAGATGAGTGTGCACAAAAACTTCCGCTGTCCCGGGACAGACATACTGAAATTCTGCTTAGAAGTCGTTTACAATGGGATGTGGCCACTGAGAAACTGTTGAGGTAAAATATCTTTCTTTTTTACATAGAGATGTTCAGGTGATATTTTCTAGTCAGCTTTTTACAGCTATACTGCATCACTTTCAAGTGTTTAAACATTTGGGTATTATGGCCCTTTAAGTGTGGGGAAGCCAGACCTCAAAAATAGTAGACTCTCAGCAGAGAGGCCAATGTGTAAACTTCTTAAACCACCTCATGTCAAATTAAGGTGTATCGCATCATAAAAGCTGATAAAATATGCATTTATTTTGAAATTTGCAGGAGTTGCTGTTCTGTAGCTACTTCTGAGACAGACAAATTTATAAATTTACATTTGCATATGTTTCACCTAAAACATTTTTTGTTTATTTCTTTTTTTAAAACACCAATGAGTTGATTCCAATCTTTCGGATTTTCATTTTTAATAATGGATATCTATTTTCATCTTAAACAAGAACACTGCCGGAAATTAATTTCCATAAGAAGAATGTACCATAACTTATCTCAACTTCTGTAATGGATTTTAGCCGTTCTCGTACTATAAATTGTGAAATCGCAAAGTGACAAGGTTTCAAATATCTACAAAAGTTCTTAACATCAATATATAGAACAAGGTTTCTCATTGCCAACTATCTATCACTGAATAAGATGGAAACATGAAGTTCTAGATACTGTAAATCACGATTTTTTAAAAAAATGTTTTGAGACCTCTTTTTTCTGTAGAATGCCATGGTAAAAATCTTGGTCACCATTAAACAATTCAGAAAGGCAAACTATTAAATGTCAATCACAAAAATGTGATTGCTGATAGAAATACCATTTAAAATTGCAGTAATTTACACTCACAAAAATTCAAGTATTAATTAAAAACAACATTTTTAGAGTGTGATTGCTAAACACCATTTCGTGTTTTTTCATGTTGCAGTCATGATTTTCATTTTCTCTTGTTTCCTGCAGATCTAAAATGGTGTCAGTGGTGTATTGCACATGCACGAGAACATGTTGAAAAGTCCAGCATTGCACTTTTTCAACACCCTTTGATCTGTCTATTCTGTTGTTAAAATATAGTGCAAAACTCCTGTGGCTAGATTACAAGTGACGCAAATGATTTTCCGGCATGATAACCAGTTTTGCTTAACCGTGCTACAATTAGCGTGCAACTTTGCTATTACAAGTCCATGAAAAAGCACATTAGCCAGAGAAGGGTTAGTGTGGCCAACTTAAAGGGACACTGAACCCAATTTTTTTCTTTTGTGATTCAGATAGAGCATACAATTTTAAAAAGAAGGCATATATATATACTTTTGAGCCCTCTCAGTCAAATACTTTGAAACATGCAATATAATTGTAATTCTGTATATATATATATATATATATAAATATTTGTTTGTGAGGAGGTTAGCATGTGTGGTACTCGGAATGCAGGAACAGATACACAGAAAAATGAAAGTCTTTTTAAAAGCTTTACTGAGTGATAGGCGAAATAATAGTTGGTAGTTCAAATTGAAGATTCCAGAAACAGCAAGTTGGAGCAAAGGCCCAAGGCAGAGCACTAAAGTCCAATACAAGGTTCAGAATACTTGTTTTTAGCAGTAGCAAACTCCAATGGGCACTGGTGCTTAAATTGAACAGTAAAGGTTGAGGTTGACACAGAATACCTGGTAGACACAGCAGGTACAGCTGGTTAGAGGAAAGCAGATACAGGATTCTCAGTGGGTACTGTCGGTGAGACTGTCACGGCATGCCAGATAGGTAAAGCAGGCACAGCTGGTTTGAGGAAGGTTGCCACTGATATGATAGACATAGGTTTCTCAGCAGGCATAAGATACCCAGCGGGTACTGTTGTGGAGACTGTCATGGAATACCAGATAGGTACAGCTTAAGAAACAAGGTCAGCATACACAGGTATCAGGCAAGTGTGCTTGGCTTTTAGGAACCAGGTGAGCTTACATAGGTATCAGGTAAGTAAGCGTGATCTCTGGAACAAGGTGAGCCTGCACAGGTATCAGCTAAGTATGCTTGGGTCTCTGAATCAAGGTGAGCATACACACCCTCCTGGGTGAGTCTCTTACAATATTCATATAGATATATAGATATTCATATAGATATTTAGAAACAAAATAATTATATATATATATATATATATATATAAATATCTATTTTAAAATAAAATGAACATTGTCTTCTTTGTGAAGAACATTCAAATGTAAAGTATTTGTAACTCACTTTGTGTTTAGCGCAGTTGGTCTAACGCTGTTAACAGTGTACTCCATAGAAGTCTACGGTGAGAAGAAGTTAGCTCGGTCACGTTATCTGAAGTCCTGATGTTAGCATGCATTGGACTTTTGCTCACATGCTAACATTTTACTTTCAACTTGCACGCAAACAGGACCGCATTAAAATGTTACTTTGAGCCTAGTTAACATGCTAGAAAAAAAGTTAGTTAACGCGACACTATCATTTCCATTGTGATCACTCTGACCTTGAAAAACATGAATCCGGAGACAATAAACAAGATTGGAAAGATTGGAATTAAACCCAGTGTGCTTTTTTATTTTACAAATCTATACTTCTATTAACAGACACCATACAACTACATATTGTGCAAAGGTCTAATACAATTAATTGTAGAGCACACATTTTCACGTAAATACTTACTAAAATATAATTACAGCAAAAGAATTTAGCTGGAGGCAATTTTTATTTTATTAACTGCTTACAATTAAGATATTGGATTCCAATTAAATCTACTAAATTATGTGCTTAATAGTGCTGCATTATTTAAACATTAGTATAAAACCCATTTGTAAAAGACATTTTATTTTATAATTAAACAAAAAGCTAAATTATAATGAATATTATTATTATTATTATTATCGGTTATTTGTAGAGCTCCAACAGATTGCGCAGCAAATATAAAAAATATCAACCCTCATTATATTTTAAATAGGGTATAACAGGTTGTCAGCTAAATAATTTATGTGTTTAACACATTTTCAATTAAATAAAATATGTATTTTATCTACAATCCTGAATGAATGATAAATACATACAATTTTGATTGGTAATCTTGAAATGAGGCTATTAAACTCAAAATGTAATGCATGTACAATCTTGCAGTCCTCACCTCCTGTTTCTCAACCTCCTACCCTTCTAGATTTTAAGTTCCCATGGGAATAGGGCCCTTAATCCCTCCTGTATGTGTTTGTAAATTTTGTCCTGTCTCTTACAAGTCTTCTACTGTTTTATTTATATGAATTGTATCCATGGACAGCGCTGCAGAATATGTTGGCGCTTCATAAATAAAGTATAATAATAATAATAAAGGCCCAGATAACAAGAGAAGCACTATAGATAGCATAGTGTGACACAGTTCTGTGCTAGGGATGGGCGAATGTGCTGCAAGTGTTATTCATTTGGTAGAACGAATAGTCCATTGGACATTCGTTTTGGACAATCTAATGTCGATAAGAGTGAAAATCCGAAATATTCGGTAATCAAATGGTATTTTCAGTTTTCAAATGTTGCTTTCGTAATTTCATTATTAGATCGAATTTGAATGTTTCTATTTTGAATATTGCAGAATTTGAATATTACATTTAAAGAGGGCATTAAAAAATACTAATAAAAATATATAGATTCACATTTTTTCAATTGGAATATTGCATACTTGAAATCAAATTAGAAAAATTTTACATTTAAAGAAAGCATTAGATACTATTACATTAAACAAATGTTAGAATGTTGTACAAACATTTGAAATTTGAAATGACTGAACGAATGTGTTAAAATTAATTTTATTTTTCAAATGTTGCAAAACATTTGCCTATCCCTAGTATGTGTAGCATACAGACAAAAAAATCTCTGATAAAATGTTAATTCTCAGTGAGTATGTATACAGTCAAGCCATACATTACATTATTAAATTATTACTTATGAGTGCCTCAAGGAAACCTAAATATAAATAAAGTGCATGTAATATAAAAGCCAAACAAAACTACCTCAACATTGTATTAGAATCAGCCAAAGAGGAACAAATGAGGAAAACTCCATGAAGTGTATAATACTACAATGGACAAAATCCATTAAAGCACTATAGATATAATAGGCCTATTTTAAGAATATAACAGCAATATTCAGTAATTTGAGTTATGGTGGAGATAAAATCATGAGATTAAAATCCTCCATTTTATAATAGTAAGAGCCATAGAAATATTGTATAGAAAATTATCAAATCTATGCAAGTATCCCCGCTTGCTTATTCCCAGAAGTACTTTATATACATTGTTACCAATGCACCAGGAAACTCTGGGTTAGATATGCAATATAGATATACAAGATATCTTGCTTTCTGCTATCAAGTTGTATACCCCTTTATGAGGTGAGTATAGCAAAAAAAAAAAAAAAAAAATGGACACCTGTTTTGAATTTATTAACTCTCATCAGCAGAAGATAGGTTTGATTTGCTGCTTGGTGAAGCTTATTTCCAGAAAAACAAATGCTCAGTTATTTGAAGAATAGTGGAGATAAAAGAATGAGATTAAAATCCTCAATTTAATAAAAGTAAAAGTCATCAAATTATTGTATATAAAATTAGTGAATCAAGGCAAGTATCCCCAATTGCTTATCCCAAAATATACTCGGCATACATTGTTACTAATTCACCAGGAAACTCTGGGTGAAATATGCAAATTTGATATATAATACCTCATGCTTTATAATTCCAAGTGTAATCCCCTTTATTGGTGGGTACAGCAAAAAACAAACCACTTCTGGACAGTTGTTTCAAGTTTATTAACTCTCATCAACAGAAGATTTGCTGCTGTGTGAAGCTTATTTCCAGAAACAAAGCAATACTCAATACTTGACACCTGCCCTTCGCCTAGATTGCGAGTTTTGCGTTAGAGGCTGTGCGGTGCTAACGAGCAGTTTATGCTCACCGCTCACTTACAGACAGCGCTGGTATTACGGGTTTTTACAAACCCGGCGTTAACCGCAAAAAGTGAGCGAAGAGCAAAATTTTGCTCTACATCTCACCTCAATACCAGCGCTGCTTACGTTAGCGGTGAGCTATTAAAACGTGCTCATGCACGATTTCCCCATAGGAATCAACGGGGAGAGCCGGCTGAAAAAAAACACCTGCAAAAAAGCAGCGTAAAGCTCCTAACACAGCCCCATTGATTCCTATGGGGAAATAAATTTATGTCTATACCTAACACCCTAACATGAACCCCGAGTCTAAACACCCCTAATCTTACACTTATTAACCCTTAATCTGCTGCCCCTGACATCGCTGACACCTACATTATTTTATTAACCCCTAATCTGCCACCCCGGACACCGCCGCCACCTACATTATACTTATTAACCCCTAATCTTCCGCCCCCAACGTCGCCACCACTATAATAAACATATTAACCCCTAAACCTAAGTCTAACCCTAACCCTAACCCCCCTAATTTAAATATAATTTAAATAAATCTGAATAAAATTACTATCATTAACTAAATAATTCCTATTTAAAACTAAATACCTATAAAATAAACCCTAAGATAGCTACAATATAACTAATAGTTACATTGTAGCTAGCTTAGGGTTTATTTTTATTTTACAGGCAAGTTTGTATTTATTTTAACTAGGTACAATAGTTATTAAATAGTTATTAACTATTTAATAACTACCTAGTTAAAATAAAGACAAATTTGCCTGTAAAATAAAACCTAACCTAAGTTATAATTACACCTAACACTACACTACAATTAAATTAATTACCTAAATTAAATACAATTAATTACAATTAAATAAAATTATCTAAAGTACAAAAAAACAAACACTAAATTACAGAAAATAATAAATTACAAGATTTTTAAAATAATTTCACCTAATCTAATCCCCCTAACAAAATAAAAAAGTCCCCCAAAATTAAAAAAACCCTACCCTACACTAAATTACAAATAGCAATTAAAAGGGCCTTTTGTGGGGCATTACCCCAAAGTAATCAGCTCTTTTACCTGAAAAAAAATTACAATTCCCCCCCAACATTAAAACCCACCACCCACACAACCAATCCTACTCTAAAACCCACCCAATACCCCCTTAAAAAAACCTAACACTAACCCCTTGAAGACCACCTTACTGGGAGACGTCTTCACCCAACCAGGCAGAAGTGGTCCTCCAGACGGGCAGAAGTCTTCATCCAACCGGGCAGAAGTGGTCCTCCAGACGGCAGAAGTCTTCATCCAACCGGACAGAAGTGGTCCTCCAGACGGGCAGAAGTCTTCATCCAGACGGCATCTTCTATCTTCATTCATCCATGGATTCTATCAGCCAATCGGAATTAAGGTAGAACAAATCCTATTGGCTGATGCAATCAGCCAATAGGATTGAACTGGCATTATATTGGCTGATTGGAACAGCCAATAGAATGCCAGCTCAATCCTATTGGCTGATTGGATCAGCCAATAGGATTGAACTTCAATCATATTGGCTGATTGCATCAGCCAAAAGGATTTTTTCTACCTTAATTGCGATTTTCACTGATAGAATTCTATCAGCCAATCGGAATTGAAGGGACACCATCTTGGATGACGTTATATAAAGGAACCTTCATTCAGTCGTTGGCCGTGGAAAGAAGAGGATGCTCCATGTCGGATGTCTTGAAGATGGACCCGCTCCGCGCCGGATGGATGAAGATAGAAGATGCCATCTGGATGAAGACTTCTGCCCATCTGGAGGACCACTTCTGCCCGGTTGGATGAAGACTTCTCCCGACTTTTTTTAAGGGGGGATTGGGTGGGTTTTAGAGTAGGGTTAGAGTAGGGTTGGTTGTGTGGGTGGTGGGTTTTAATGTTGGGGGGGTATTTGTATTTTTTTTTACAGGTAAAAGAGCTGATTACTTTGTTGCAATGCCCCGCAAAAGGCCCTTTTAAGGCCTATTTGTAATTTAGTGTAGGGTAGGGCTTTTTTTTATTTTGGGAGGCTTTTTTATTTTGTTAGGGGGATTAGATCAGGTTAATTAGTTTAAAAATCTTGTAATTTGTTTATTATTTTCTGTAATTTAGTGGGGTTTTTTCGTACTTTAGATAATTTTATTTAATTGTTATTAATTGTATTTAATTTAGTTAATTTATTTAATTATAGTGTAGTGTTAGATGTAATTGTAACTAAGGTTAGGTTTTATTTTACAGGTAAATTTGTCTTTATTTTAACTAGGTAGTTATTAAATAGTTAATAACTATTTAAAAACTATTGTACCTAGTTAAAATAAATACAAACTTGCCTGTAAAATAAAAATAAACCCTAAGATAGCTACAATGTAACTATTAGTTATATTGTAGCTATCTTAGGGTTTATTTATAGGTAAGTATTTAGTTTTAAATAGGAATTATTTAGTTAATTGTAGTAATTTTATTTAGATTTATTTAAATTATATTTAAGTTAGGGGTGGTTAGGGTTAGACTTAGGTTTAGGGGTTAATACATTTAATATAGTGGCGGCGACATTGGAGGCGGCAGATTAGGGGTTAATAAATGTAGGTAGGTGGTGGCGATGTTAGGGACGGCATATTAGGGGTTAATAATATTTAACTAGTGTTTGCGATGCGGGAGTGCAGCGGTTTAGGGGTTAATATATTTATTATAGTGGCGGCGATGTCTGGTTTTGCAGATTTGGGGTTAAAATATTTATTTTAGTGTTTGCGATGTGGGGGGGCCTCGGTTTAGGGGTTAATAGGTAGTTTATGGGTGTTAGTGTACTTTTTAGCACTTTAGTTAAGAGTTTTATGCTACGTCGTTGTAGTGTAAAACTCTTAACTACTGACTTTAAAATGCAGTACCAGGCTTGACAGGAGATTGTCTACTGCTCACTTTTGGTCAGACTCGTAATACCGGTGCTATGCAAGTCCCATTGAAAATATAGGATACGCAATTGACGTAAGTGGATTTGCGCTATTTCCGAGTCTGGCCAAAAAAGTGGGTGGTACACCTGTACCTGCAAGACTCGTAATACCAGCGCACATTAAAAAGCAGCATTGGGACCGGCCAACGCTGCTTTTTAACCCTAATGCACAACTCGTAATCTAGGCCCTTATCTTTCAACAATAACGCTGGGTGAATCAGGAATGATAATAAATTGTTTTCTCATGGTTGCCATGATTGTTAGTTTACTTGATTCTCATCAACTGTCCTGAGAAGTTTAAGTACAAAGTATTTGGTTTCTATTGTTAAAGGGACAGTCTAGTCAAAATTAAACTTTCATAACTCAGGGCATGCAATTTTAAACAACTTTCCATTTTACTTTTATCATCAAATGTTCTTTGTTCTCTTGGTATTATTTGTTGAAAGCTAAACATAGGTTGACTCATATGCTAATTTCTAAGCCCTTGAAGGCCGCCTCTTATCTCTTATGTAGTGCATTTTGACAGTTGTTTACAGCTACACAGTGCTAGTAACATTGTGCTCCCTCCCGTTGAGTTTCCTAGGAGTCAGCACTGATTAGATAAAATGCATGTCTGTCAAAAGAACTAAAATAATGGGGCAGTTTTCAGAGGCTTAGATACAAGGTAATCACACAGGAAAAAAACGAAATTTATGCTTACTTGATAAATGTATTTCTTTCTTGACACGATGAGTCCACGGATCATCTAATTACTATTGGGATATTCGCATCCTGGCCAGCAGGAGGCGGCAAAGAGCACCACAGCAAAGTTGTTAAATATCACCTCCCTTCTATCCAACCCCAGTCATGCAACCGAAGTAAAGGAGAGAAAGGAAGCAATAAGGTGCAGAGGTGCCTGAGGTTTATAACATAACAAAAAAATATCCTGTCATCAAAAACAGGGCGGTCCGTGGATTCATCGTGTCAAGAAAGAAAGAAATTTATCAGGTAAGCATACATTTTGTTTTCTTTCCAATGACACAATGAGTCCACAGATCATCTAATTACTATTGGGAATCAATACCCCAGCTAGAGGAAACAAATGATAAGGGAGGGACAAGACAGGGAACCTAAACAGAAGGCACTACTGCTTGAAGAACCTTTCTCCCAAAGGAAGCCTCATGTCAGGGTTGGCTCCTGTACCTTTAAACCAAACTTATTTATTCCTACTCCTCCCCCTTCCACCTGCCGATTAATGTTTAGTCTACCTGAATCTCATGTGAGAGGAAGCATACTCTGAACGTCCTGGCTATTTCTACAATAGATATCTAAAGTACTGACTTATTTTCCTTCTACTAAGGACCTAAGGATTTATCCTTTCAAGATCTGTTTACAGTTTAAAGCAAAGCCGACTCGGCTCTAAAACCAAAGTTCTCCGCACTCTAACTGCAAACTTAAACCATTTCCACCTGTGGGTTAGATTCCATACAAAAGACTCACCGCTACCAAATTCCCACTACAGTAGGATTACAATTCTTGTTCACGGGTGAAACCCGCTCTCGATAAACACCGTGCTTGCTTTAGCACCGTTCTGCCTGCCAGCAAATCCTGAACTGTGATTGGAGTTCATCAACACACCTCCCGGTCTGTACACGCTTGCTACCACATAGACCCGGTCGAGGCAACATCCACGCTGACTGCCTGCCAGCTAATCCTGCACTGTGATTGGAGGAAGATCACACAGGTACAAGACTCGCGCTGCAGCTGCAGCACGGACACCTCTCCCATCTACAAGGCATACAAGGTACGCTCACACTACGAAGTTGAACTGTTTGCTTGTCACTACTGGTGGATATAACTTATATATAAATAACAAGGTTAAGCATTGATAAGAACTCCTAAAGACTGTACCACTTACTAAGGATTATTTGTCAACACTGACATATGGGTATTAAACAGACATTTATTCAGTAATACAGGAAGTTTCCAGATTACTCCTGTAACAAAGAAATACATATCACTTCTAAAGTTTGACATTAACACTTTACAGAGCTAGTCTGCAGTTGAGATCCTTCAAAATTGTATTAGGGGTTACTGCACCCTGACATATTAATCGGCCATAACCATGGATCCAGCAGACCTGCCTACGGTTGTATATAACCTGTCACAGAGGGTTGAACAACTCTCCCAAGGCTTAAGGGAACTTCAGTTGCAAAACGATAGTCTCAGAGCTACAGTTAGGGATAACACCCCTGAACCTCAGGTCTGTCTACCTGAACGCTTCACAGGAGACAGGAAGCTTTTCAGACAGTTCAAGAACGCCTGTTATTTATTGTTCCAGATGAAGCCTAGGACATATAACACTGAAAGAATTAAGGTTATGACAGTTATCTCTTTCCTCACGGGAGAGCCCAGGGTATGGGCGGATACCTTTCTAGAGAATGAAGACCCTATCTTGGGTTCACTCACTGATTTTTTCTCTGAAATGAGCTCCTTATATGAAGACACCCAAAAACAACTGACAGCAGAGGCAAAGATGCGCTCCCTCAGACAAGGTAGACGTCCTGTCGAGGAGTATCTTTCGGAGTTTAAGCTCTATACAAAAGATTCTGAGTGGAGTGAGATCGCTCTCCGTAACCAATACCGGATAGGACTATCTGACAGTCTTAAGGACGAGTTAGCCCGAATCGAACTTCCAAGATCCCTAGAAAATCTCATGGCACTCAGTGTCCAGATAGACAGGAGACTTCGAGAAAGAAGATCCGAACGCCAACAGGCAGAGGGAACCCAAAGGTACTACCCAGCACCCCAACCCAAGGATACCACCACTCCTATGGAGATTGGGTTTACCAAAGGACCTCTCACGGTCGAAGAGAGACACAGAAGACAACAGAAGAATCTCTGTATGTACTGTGCAGCTCCAACCCATCTTGTAAAAGAATGCCCACTACTACAGCGTCAGAAAAGAAGTAAGCCAAAAAATATATATCATTGCTTGACTAACAAAATCTTGAACGCTGCTTACTGTACCATGTCTCTCTCTTTACAGTGGGATCAGCAAGTGCTACAAGCTGAAGCAATCGTTGATTCAGGAGCTTACTCTAATTTCCTTGACCTAACACTTGTAAAAAAGAATAAAATACCACTAATTCTGAAAGCAAAACCAGTCTCCATTCGTGTTATTGATGGCACCTATGTTACCTCTGGTCCTGTAACTCACCACACTATCCCTCTTAAGGTCACTACTGGAGAAGGTCATATTGAATACATCACCTTTGATGTCATTCCTTCTCCTCTATATCCAGTAGTCTTGGGTCTCTCATGGTTGCAAAAACACCATCCCACCATTTCTTGGCAAACTCTACATGTTGATCTAAATTCTACATATTGCCTCAATACCTGTTACCCTCATCAACAACTCCTCCATACTTCACAAGGGGCTATACCCCAAGAATACGCTGAGTATATGGATGTGTTCAATAAAAAACAAGCTGAACACTTACCGCCCCACCGTATATACGATTGCCCTATAGACCTACTACCCGGTTCTGATATACCCTATGGGCACATTTACCCTCTCTCCCAGCCTGAATTAGAACATCTTAAGGAATACCTCGAGGAGAACCTCAAAAAGGGGTTCATCAGACCATCTACCTCTCCTGCGGGAGCAGGCATATTCTTTGTGAGGAATAAGGATAAGTCCCTACGCCCTATAATCGACTATAGGGAATTGAACAAACGGACCAAGAAGAATAGATATCCCCTTCCGCTTATACCCGAATTAGTCGAGCGGTTAAGCAAGGCAACTGTCTATACGAAGCTGGACCTCAGGGGTGCCTACAATCTCGTACGAATCAGGGAGGGCGATGAGTGGCTCACCGCATTTCGGACCCGTTATGGGCTTTATGAGTATATGGTGATGCCGTTTGGGCTCTGTAACGCCCCGGCCACGTTCCAGTATTTCATTAATGACATCTTCAGGGACTTATTGGACGTGTGCCTTGTCATTTATCTCGACGACATCCTGATATACTCCGACAACCTGCAAGACCACAAGAAGCATGTACGGTGGGTCCTAGAACGCCTAAGAACACATCAATTATATGCCAAGCTTGAAAAATGCACCTTCCATACCTATGAGATTACCTTCCTCGGCTACAAGATATCCTCATCCGGAGTACAAATGGAGGAAGGAAAAATTGAAGCTATACAGAAGTGGCCCACACCCACTTCCAAAAAGGATGTTCAAAGGTTTCTAGGATTCGCCAACTTCTATAGAAAATTCATCAAAGGGTTCTCCAATATCGCCAGACCACTCAGTGCCCTTACAGGCTCTCAGTCACATTTCCGTTGGAACCCAGAAGCACAATCAGCTTTTGATAGTCTCAAGACATCATTCACAACAGCTCCTATTCTCCAATTCCCAGACACTGGGTTACAGTTCATCCTTGAGGTGGATGCCTCAGATTATGCTCTAGGTGCCATACTGTCCCAAAGGAAATCTCCCACTGATCCGATACATCCTGTCGCTTTTTATTCAAGACTGATGACTCCTCCTGAACATAACTATCCCATTGGGGAGAAAGAGCTTCTCGTTATAAAGGCATCTTTAGAACACTGGAGACACCTACTTGAGGGAGCTTCGTTTCCAATTCTCATATATACGGATCACCGTAATCTCGAATATCTCCAATCAAGCAAAGCCCTCTCGGCACGTCAAGTCCGTTGGAGTCTGTTCTTCACAAGATTCCAATTCCATATCACATACAGACCAGGTGCAAAAAACGGTAAGGCAGACTCACTGTCCAGACAGTTCCCTCGTCCAACCCAATCTTCACCGGTACAACCCATACTCTCGCCCCAAAAATTCATTGGTGTAGTTGAAGATTCCACCCAAACCTTGAAGACACATCAAAGGAATGATACAACTCTCCCAAATCATAACCAACAAGTGGATTCCAGGGGTATAGCTCATGTACAAGGAAGGATTTACATACCCCCGGCATTAAGGGATGACATACTCCACGATCATCATGATTCTCCTCTGGCGGGACATCCTGGGATCAATAAAACAACTGATCTAGTCAAGAGGAACTATTGGTGGCCTAACATTCAACAATCTGTTGACCAATTCGTCAAGAGTTGTCGTGTATGTGCTGTGTCGAAATCCGAAAAGGCTAAACCTTATGGTATGTTAAAACCTCTTCCTATCCCAGACAGACCCTGGCATACTGTAGGGATGGACTTCATAGTTGATTTACCTGCATCCAATCAATCAACTACGATCATGGTGGTTGTGGACATCTTAACCAAAATGGCACACTTCCTACCCTACAAGAAATTACCCACCGCTGCAGAAACCTCCAATTTGTTCCTCTCGCACATAGTCCGCATACATGGCTTGCCGTCCGTTATTGTATCCGATAGAGGTTCACAGTTTACCTCAAGGTTCTGGAGGCAAATGTGTAAAGTTCTCAAAATTGACCATCGCTACAGTACAGCATTCCATCCCCAAACAAATGGTCAGACGGAACGCGTCAACCAGTGGATTGAACAATACATTAGATGTTATTGTTCCCACCAACAGGATCAGTGGCTGTATAACTTACCTATGGCAGAGTTTGCCTACAATAACACACTCAACAGCTCTACTAAGATTACTCCGTTCTTCGCCAACTATGGGTATCATCCAACCTTTCATCTCCACCCTCATCTCAACACTACATCACCTGTAATAGATGACACGACTAACACGCTTCTTGAAGTGTTCACCTTCCTAAAGGAGAATGTTAGGGCAGCCCAGCAGAGACAAAAACATTACTTTGATATGAAGAGACGTCCTCCACCCAAATATCAAGAAGGTGATATGGTTTGGCTGTCAACTCGGCATATGAAGCTGAGAACTCCTAGTCGGAAGTTTTCTCATCTCTTTATTGGACCTTATAAAATCATCAAGGTCGTTAATGTAAACGCTGTGACCCTCGAACTGCCACCTGAAATTCCTGTTCATCCCACATTCCACGTTTCCTTGCTGAAACCTTATGTACCTACTCGTCAACAGGTTGCTTCTTCCGGCTCCTCACCTGTGATACAGGAGGAAACAGTTTACGAAGTGTCTGACATTCTCGACTCAAGACTTTCCCATGGGGTGTTACAGTACCTCATTCGTTGGAAAGGATACTCCCAAGATGAGGACTCTTGGGAGCCCTCCTCCAACATCAATGCCTCTCGTTTGGTTAGGCGTTTCCACATGCTTCATCCAGATAAACCTGCTCTCTCTGCTGCGGTGCAGCACCTTTGACGGGGGGACCTGTCAGGGTTGGCTCCTGTACCTTTAAACCAAACTTATTTATTCCTACTCCTCCCCCTTCCACCTGCCGATTAATGTTTAGTCTACCTGAATCTCATGTGAGAGGAAGCATACTCTGAACGTCCTGGCTATTTCTACAATAGATATCTAAAGTACTGACTTATTTTCCTTCTACTAAGGACCTAAGGATTTATCCTTTCAAGATCTGTTTACAGTTTAAAGCAAAGCCGACTCGGCTCTAAAACCAAAGTTCTCCGCACTCTAACTGCAAACTTAAACCATTTCCACCTGTGGGTTAGATTCCATACAAAAGACTCACCGCTACCAAATTCCCACTACAGTAGGATTACAATTCTTGTTCACGGGTGAAACCCGCTCTCGATAAACACCGTGCTTGCTTTAGCACCGTTCTGCCTGCCAGCAAATCCTGAACTGTGATTGGAGTTCATCAACACACCTCCCGGTCTGTACACGCTTGCTACCACATAGACCCGGTCGAGGCAACATCCACGCTGACTGCCTGCCAGCTAATCCTGCACTGTGATTGGAGGAAGATCACACAGGTACAAGACTCGCGCTGCAGCTGCAGCACGGACACCTCTCCCATCTACAAGGCATACAAGGTACGCTCACACTACGAAGTTGAACTGTTTGCTTGTCACTACTGGTGGATATAACTTATATATAAATAACAAGGTTAAGCATTGATAAGAACTCCTAAAGACTGTACCACTTACTAAGGATTATTTGTCAACACTGACATATGGGTATTAAACAGACATTTATTCAGTAATACAGGAAGTTTCCAGATTACTCCTGTAACAAAGAAATACATATCACTTCTAAAGTTTGACATTAACACTTTACAGAGCTAGTCTGCAGTTGAGATCCTTCAAAGTTGTATTAGGGGTTACTGCACCCTGACACCTCAGCCGAGGCAAAATTATCAAATTTTTTGAATTTTGAAAAATTATGTAGAGAGGACCAGGTTGCAGCCTTGCAAATCTGTTCTATAGAAGCTTCATTTTTGAATGCCCAGGAAGAGGAAACAGTGCTCATAGAATGAGCCGTAACCTTCTCGGGAGGCTGCTGTCCAGCAGTTTTATAGGCGAAGCAAATTATACTCTTCAGCCACAAAGAAAGAGAAGTAGCAATAGCTTTCTGCCCCTTACGTTTCCCAGAGAAAACTACAAACAGAGCAGAAGACTGACGAAAATCCTTAGTCGCCTGTAAATAGAATTTCAGAGCACGAACCACGTCTAGGTTGTGCAGAAGACGTTCCTTATGAGAAGAAGGATTAGGACATAAAGAAGGAACAACAATCTCCTGATTAATGTTCCGATCTGAAACTACTTTTGGAAGAAAACCCAATTTAGTATGTAAAACAACCTTATCCGAGTGAAAGATAAGATAGGGAGACTCATGCTTTAAAGCCGAGAGTTCAGAGACTCTACGAGCAGAAGAAATAGCAACAAGAAACAAAACCTTCCAAGATAACAACTTAATATCTAAGGAATGCATAGGTTCAAAAGGAGCCTGCTGAAGAACCTTAAGAACAAGATTAAGACTCCAGGGAGGAGTAACAGGTTTGAACACAGGCCTGATTCTGACCATGGCCTGACAGAATGATTGAACATCTGGTACCTCTGCCAGACGTTTATGTAACAAAATAGGCAGAAATTTGACCTTTCAAGGAGCTTGCCGATAACCCCTTCTCCAAACCCTCTTGGAGAAAAGATAAAATCCTAGGAATCCGAACTCTACTCCAAGAGTAGCCTTTGGAATCGCACCAATACAGATATTTACCCCAAATCTTATGGTAGATTTTCCTGGTCATAGGCTTGTGATCCTAAATCATAGTCTCAATGACCTGATCTGAAAAACCACCCTTAGATAAAATTAAGCGTTCAATCTCCAAGCAGTCAGCTTCAGAGAAAACTAGATTTGGATGAAGGAAGGGCCCTTGAAGTAGAAGGTCCTTTCTTAGAGGAAGTTTCCAAGGAGGGAGAGATGATATCTCCACTAGGTCTGCATACCAAATCGTGCAAGGCCACGCCGGAGCAATGAGAATCATTGACGCCCTCTCTTGCTTGATCCGAGCAATGACCCAAGGAAGGAGAGCGAACGGAGGAAATAGGTATGCAAGATTGAAATTGCAAGGAACTGCCAGAGCATCTATCAGAAATGCCTGAGGGTCCCTGGACCTCGACCCGTACCTCGGGAGCTTGGCATTCTGATGAGATGCCATGAGATCTAGATTCGGCTGTCCCCATTTGGGAATCAAGTTGGAAAACACTTCTGGATGCAATTCTAATTCCCCCGGGTGAAAGGTCTGTCTGCTCAGAAAATCTGCTTCCCAATAGTCCACTCCTGGAATGTGGATCGCAGATAGACAACAGTTGTGGGTCTCCGCCCACTGAATAATCTTTGACACCTCTTTCATGGCCAAAGAACTCTGAAGGTTCCCTCTTTCTTGGGAACCACAAAGAGATTGGAGTAAAATACCAGAGCCTGCTCCTGTACTGGAACAGGAACTATCACTCCCATTTCGGATAGATCCCGAACACAACTTAAGAACGCCTCTCGTTTTATCTGGTCTACAGATAATCTTGAGAGAAGAAATCTGCCCCTGGGAGGAAAGGTCTTGAATTTTTTGTAGAGGGAGAGGAAGGTTTATCCTTGAAGTTTTCGAAAGGAACGAAAATTTCTCTGATGTCCCTTCTGCTTAGATTTCTTATCTTGAGGTAGGAAATTACCTTTTCCTCCTGTAATGTCAGAAATAATCTCAGCCAAAGCTGGGCCAAACAAGGTCTTACCCTTGTAAGGAATAGACAAAAGCTTAGACTTAGACGACACATCTGCAGACCAAGATTTCAGCCATAAAGCTATTCGAGCCATAATGGCAAAACTAGAAATCTTTGCTCCCAACTTGATAACTTGAAGGGAAGCATCAGAAATGAAACAATTGGCCAATTTACTAGCTCTTATTCTGTCCTGGATCTTTTCAAGGGGAATGTATGTTTGAAAGCAATCAGACAACGCATAAAACCAGTATGTCACCACGCTAGAAACGGTAGCAATACACACCACAGGTTGCCATTGTAAACCCTGGTGAACATACATTTTCTTAAGAAAACCCTCCAGTTTCTTATCCATAGGGTCCTTAAAAGAACAGCTATTCTCTATGGGAATAGTAGTTTTCTTAGCTAAAGTGGAAATTTCCCCTTCCATCTTGGGGACCGTTTGCCAAGACTCCATGATAGAGTTATCAATGGGAAACATCTTCTTAAAAATAGGAGAAGTAGAGAAAGGAATACCCGGCTTCTCCCATTCCTTAACAATAATTTCTGAAGCCCGATCTTGTACAGGAAAACATTCCAGCATGGAAGGTACATCATAATACTTGTTAAGTTTACTAGACTTTTTAGGGTTGACAATAACAGTAGAGTCAGAGTCGTTCAGAGTAGCCAAAACCTCCTTGAGTAGTAAACGGAGGTGTTCCAGCTTAAACCTGAAGGATACATCTTCAGCATCAGAGGAAGGAATTACACTGTCAGAATCTGAGATTTCACCCTCAGATGCTACCGAAAAATCCTCCTCATAAGATTTCTGAGAGGAAACATTCGGAATAGCCACGACCGAGTTAGATACCTTACGGACTGATTCTTTAGACTTCCTCTTGCGCTTTCCCTGTAGCATGGGAAAAGCAGACAGCACATCAGAAACTGCAGAAGACATGAGGGAAGCAATGTCTTGCAAGGAGACCCCTGCCGGAGCTTGAGAGGAAGCGCAGGGCACTGAATTAATGGGTACTAAAATTTTGGACACCTGAGGAGAAAAATGCGCAATATCTTGCACATTGTCAGAAGACTCCTGGACAGCATCCTTCTTAGACAATATAGTCTCAAAAAATCTATCCTTAAGATTTAATGTCTTAAGACATGAGGAACAAAAAGGAATTGGTGGTTCAATATTAGTATTTAAACATAAAGGACATCTGTAATCTGTAACAGAGTCTTGGTCCATCTTAACAGAATAAATATAAATAATTAAATAATTAAATTATGAACAATTTAAAAAAAGAAAAAAATGTTGGCAAAGAGAATGACTGGGGTTGGATAGAAGGGAGGTGATATTTAACAGCTTTGCTGTTGTGCTCTTTGCCGCCTCCTGCTGGCCAGGAGGTGAATATCCCAATAGTAATTAGATGATCTGTGGACTCATCGTGTCATTAGAAAGAAAGTATATTAATATAACTGTGTTGGTTATGCCAAATTTGGGAATGGGTAATTAAGGGGTTATCTATCTTTTTAAACAATGTACTAAACCCAAATGTTTTCTTTCATGATTCAGTGTAGCCACCTATAAGCAAACGCTATCACGGATACTGCTCCTAAGCTTTACATTCCTACTTTTCAAATAAAAATAGCAATAGAACAAAAAAATAAAAAAAGCAATTTTAAGAAAGTTGCTTAAAATTGCATTCTCTATCTGAATCATTTAAGAAAAAATTTGGGTTTAGTATCCCTTTAACCACTTCCCACTGTTAGGAAGTTCCATGCCGTCCTAATCGCCCTGAGCTTTAGCGCCGATAGGACGGCATGGAACATCCTAGCCGTTCTGCTGTACTGAAGCAGTAACGGCTTCCTAACTGGGATCGTGGGCTGGAGGGCATGTTTAGCATCATAGGCACTCCCCCTGACCCGATCCCATCATAGAATACACAGATTCGCATATACATATTTAAATTTTTTACTAATTTGATACATAGGAACATTGTTTCGATGTAACAAATAAAAACTGGCAGGAAGGGGTTAAGCTAATTTTTTATGTTGTAATAGTTTTGCTTACCTAATAGTTAAATAAAATTATTATGTATTTAATTAGTTATTTTAGGAATATATAATATTTTTTAAAATATCTCTTGACTGAATTGCCATTATTAAGCACTGATTATATTTCAATTTAAATCTCTTTAATAAAGCTATTTTTGTTTATTAATTTAGTGTTGGTATAATTGAAAGACTTATAACAACTAAAAGGATTCGGGTTTCATGTATATTATCTTTTGTAATTAATATAACCAAAAGTGTTATTAAATTACACAAATTGCCCATATAAAGTTGATAACCACTGTTTTCAAATACTTAATTACATAGACAGAATTCTAATGATGTTCCGTAATATTTATTGTGTCTAAACACATAATACACTTTGGGCCAGATTACAAGTGGAGTGCTATTTAATGCTCGGACTTGAGCATTAACTGCGCTAGTGGTTTCCCCAAATTAAACTGAAAATGCAACATTTAATGAATTCTGCAGTCTCAAAATTATTTAACCCCTTCATGTCAAGCATCGTTAGTACTTAGTAGAGTGCCCTCTTGCTGTTATGACCTGTTGAAAATGAGATACATAGACAGACACCAGCTTCTGGCAGCGTTCCTGAGGAATCTTAGCCCATTCCTTATGAGCAATGGACTCCAGTTCAGTAATATTCTTGGGTTTGTGTGCTGCAATCAAATCCCACCAGATATTTTCTATGTGGTTCAAGTCAGATGACTGAAATGGCCACTGTAGAATCTTCCAGGACATCTTCTGCAACCAAGCCTTGGTGGAATTTGACATATGCTTGGGATCATTGTCCTGTTGGAAGGTCCAATGATACCCAAGCTTCGGTTTCCTCACAGGGACAGCATAACATTTTCTTTTAGGATTTCCTGATATTTCAATGAATACATCTTGCCTTCCATATGCTGCAGGTTTCCAGTGCCAGAGGATGCAAAGCAGTACCAGAGCATCACTGATCCATCGTGGCGAAAAGTTTCTGTTTTTTTCATTGCTCCACAGAACAGAATCCCAAAACATCTATGGCTTATGTATATGATTTTGAGCATTTTGGAGCCAACTTTTAGTTGTGGTGTACGTCTTGTATTTCTGGCATGGAAACTATCTGCGTTTAGTACGCACCTTACTGTGCAAACTGAAACCTCAGTGCCTGTTGCCACCAAGTCTTGCTGCAGGTCTTTTGCAGTCACTCAAGGGTTTTTCTCAACCTGCCTTCTCAGATATCTAGATGCAGCTGTTAATAGCTTGCTTTTTCTGCCTCGTCCGGGTTGTATAACCGCTATTCCTTTAACTTTGAACTTGTGAATTATGCTTCCAAATGTGCTCTAGGAACATTCTGTCATGCCGTGCCGCTCTAGCCATTGCTAGGGACGTGGCACAACCTGTATGCTCGTTGCCTAGGGGGGAGTCGGCTCCTCTGCGTGCAGTGGTGACGTCATCGCCGCACACTTTCTCCCTCAGAAGTCGGTTAGGATCTCCTGTGGCATGAATCATGTGCCTATGTAGGTAACTCAGTCATACCTATCACTGCCCAAGTATAGGTGTTACTTACTCTTCTCCTGGGTTGTGCTTATTTGTATGATGGTCTGTTATATTGTTGCTGAACCTTGCCTGTCTGACCACTCTGCCTGTTTAACCCTTAAATTGCTGGATTGATATACTGCTGATGAACCTTGCTTGTCTGACCACTCTGCCTGTTTAACCCTTAACTGCTGGATTGATTTACTATTGCCAAACTCTGCCTGTCTGACCATCCTAGTGGTTTACCTCTGGATTGCCGTACTGTTTTCGATCCCTGCCTGACCATCCTCGTGGTTTACCTATAGACTGCCTTACTGTTGCCGATCCCTGTCTGCCTTACCATACTAGTTGTGTACTCCTGAACTACCTTTCTCTGGCTTCCTGTCTGTTGCCGCCAAGGACTGTCCTGCCTGTGGTAAGTGCCACTTATCTCATCTTGCAAACTTTCTCTGCTCTGGGATATTCCCTATCATTCTGGCTTGACGCCAGGATAACAAGACTACTGGCCGAGTTCGGTCTGATAGAGGAGTATCCCACAAGCATTTCACATTCAGTGCCTTTGCTATCTTTTTTATCCTGTTTCTTGTTTGTGAAGAGCAATGATCTCTTCTCTTAACTTTTTGGACCATTCTTTTGACATACATGTTTCTAACATGCAGTCAAACGTAACACACAGCAAAACCCTAGCCAGTTCATGTATTTTATGTGTTCTAGCTCAAGCACACCTGGAGCAACTATGAAGCCCTTGATTAGTTGCATCAGGTGTGCTTGAGACAACACCTGCTTTGCATATTTGTGCTGTTGTGAGGGAATCTATTCAGGGGGATGAATAATTTTGAGTTTGCAGAATTCATTAACCCCTTAACGACCAACGACATATGGGGTACGTCCTGCAAAAAAATGCAGTTAACGACCAAGGACGTACCCCGTACATCGTTGGTCTTTGAAAGCAGTGGAAGCGATCCTGATCACTTCCAACTGCTTTCATGTTATAGCAGTGATGCCTCGATATTGAGGCATCCTGCTATAACATTTTTTAGCTGTCCGATGCAGAGAGAGCCACCCTGTGGCCCTCTCTGCATCGGCCATCATTGGCCATGTTCGTTGGTGGGTGGGAGCTTACCCAGGGAGGCGGGTGGGCGGCCATCGGTGGGAAGGGGGGCGGGATCCAGTGCGGGAGCGTGCGCGGGTGCGTGCGCGTGCACGGGAGCGGGTGCACGCGCGTGCACGGGAGCGGGTGCACGCGCGTGCACGGGAGCGGGCGCGTGCACGGGAGCGGGCGCGCGCGTGTGCGGGTGGGAACCCTACACTATGGAACAACTGTATAGCACAAGGTGGTACTCGGTGGGAGTGAGGGTGAGCATATTAAAAATGTCAGCGATCTGGCAGGGGTTGGGGGTTGAGGGAGGGCAGCTACACTACAGAAAATAGTATTTTTAAAATAAAATAATAATAAAAACCATATTTGATTTCAAACTGGGTACTGGCAGACAGCTGCCAGTACCCAATATGGTGCAATAAGGCAGAGAGAGGGGGGTTAGAGAGCTGTTTGGGGGGGATCAGGGAGGTTGGGGGCTAAGGGAGGATACTACAGAACAGAATTATTATTTAAAAAAAATAAATCCCCCAAAATACTCTTATTTTAGTACTGGCAGACTTACTGCCAGTACTTAAGATGGCGGGGACAATTGTGGGGTGGGGGAGGGAAAAGAGCTGTTTGGGAGGGATCTGGGGGTGTGATGTGTCATGTGGGAGGTTGATACCTACACTAAAGCTAAAATTAACCCTGCAAGCTCCCTAAAAGCACGCTAATTAACCCCTTCACTGCTGGGCATTATACACGTATGGTGCGCAGCGGCATTTAGCTGCCTTCTAATTACCAAAAAGCAAAGCCAAAGCCATATATGTCTGCTATTTCTGAACAAAGGGGATCCCAGAGAAGCTTTTACAACCATTTATGCCATAATTGCACAAGCTGTTTGTAAATAATTTTAGTGAGATACCTAAAATTGGGAAAATTTTACGTTTTATTTTTATTTGTTCGCATTTGGCAGTGAAATTGTAGCATGAAATATACCAAAATGGGCCTAGATCAATACTTTGGGTTGTCTACTACACTACACTAAAGCTAAAATTAAAACTACAAGCTCCCTACATGCTCCCTAATTAACCCCTTCACTGCTGGGCATAATACACGTGTGGTGCGCAGCGGCATTTAGCAGCCTTCTAAATACCAAAAAGCGATGCCAAAGCCATATATGTCTGCTATTTTTGAACAAAGGGGATCCCAGAGAACCATTTACAACCATGTATACCATAATTGCACAAGTTGTTTGTAAATAATTTCAATGAGAAACCTAAAGTTTGTGAAAACATTTGTGAAAAAGTGAACATTTTTTTTTATTTGATCGCATTTTGTAGTGAAATGGTGGCATGAAATATACCAAAATGGGCCTAGATCAATACTTTGGGATGTCTTCTAAAAAATATATATATACATGTCAAGGGATATTCAGGGATTACAGAAAGATATCAGTGTCCCAATGTAACTAGCGCTAATTTTGAAAAAAAGTGATTTGGAAATAGCAAAGTGCTACTTGTATTTATGGCCCTATAACTTGCAAAAAAAGGAAAGAACATGTAAACATTGGGTATTTCTAAACTCAGGACAAAATTTAGAAACTATTTAGCATGGGTGTTTTTTGGTGGTTGTAGATGTGTAACAGATTTTTCCATTTTTTCCTCATATTTTATAAAAAATTTTATAGTAAATTATAAGATATGATGAAAATAATGGTATCTTTAGAAAGCCCATTTAATGGTGAGAAAAACAGTATATAATATGTGTGGGTACAGTAAATGAGTAAGAGGGAAATTACAGCTAAACACAAACACCGCAAAAATGTAAAAATAGCCTTAGTCCCAAACGGACAGAAAATGGAAAAGTGATTGCATTTACTTTCAACTTGTAATACAAGCGGAAAACCAGAATAGCATAAACACCCACGATATACCCTTTATCGCTTGTGCATAACTGTTAGTGCTCCACTCTTAAACTGACCCTTTGTAAGGAATAATATATCAACCTTAAAATTATAAAAGAAAGCTTTGTTTTTATTAATATTCGGCTATATTAAGAGTTTTGCGGTAATAGCTGCTCGGTACTAACTTGCAAGTTATTGTCACCACTCACCTCCCTACAACGCTGGTATTACAGGTTTACAAAAATCCAGCGTTAGCAGGCAATATTGCAGCGTAAAGCAAAATTGAGCTCCATACCGCACTCCAATACCAGCGCTGCAGTTAACTTGCGGTGAGCTGATTTTATGTGCTCGTGCAAGATTTCCCCATAGACATCAATGGGGAGAGCCTGGCTGAAAAAAGCCTAACACCTGCAATAAAGGAGCGTAAAGCTCCGTAACGCAGCCCCATTGCTTCCTATGGGGAAACTAAATTTATGTTTACACCTAACACCCTAACATACACCCCGAGTCTAAACACCTCTAATCTGCCGCCCCCGACATCACCGACACCTACTTTATACTTATTAACCCCTAATCTGCTGCCCCCGACATCACAGACACCTACATTACACTTATTAACCCCTAATCTGCCACCCCCAATGTCGCCACCACCCACCTACACTTATTAACCCCTAATCTGCCACCCCCAATGTCGCCGCCACCTACATTACACTTATTAACCCCTAATCTACTGCCCCAGCACTGCCGACACCTACATTACATTTATTAACCCCTAATCTGCCACCCCTAACATCGCTGCCACCTACCTACATTTATTAACCCCTAATCTTCTGCCCCAATGTTGCCGCCACTATACTAAAGTTATTAACCCCTTTCCCTAAGTCTAACGCTAACCCTAACACCCACTAACTTTAAAATAATTAAAATAAATCTAAATAAAACCTACTATGAATAACTAAATAATTCCTATTTAAAACTAAATACTTGCCTTTGCATCAGCCAATAGGATTTTTTCACCTTTAATTCCGATTAGCTGATAGAATTCTATCAGCCAATCTGAATTCAAGGGACGCCATCTTGTAAGACGTCACTTAATGGAACCTTCATTTGAGAAGAGCCGTGGAAAGAAGAGGATGCTCCGCGCCAGATGTCTTGAAGATGGAGCCGCTCCGCGCCGGATGGATGAAGATAGAAGATGCCATCTGGATGAAGACTTCTGCCCATCTGCAGGACCACTTCTTGCCGCTTGGATGAAGACTTTTCCCGGCTTCATTGAGGACTTCTTGCTGCTTGGATGAAGACTACTCCCGGCTTCGTTGAAGATGGATGTCCAGTCTTCAAAAACTGTAAGTGGATCTTTGGGGGTTAGTGTTTTTTTAAGGGTTTATTGGGTGAGTTTTATTTTTAGCTTAGGGTTTTGGGCAAGGAAAAAGAGCTAAAAGCCCTTTTAAGGGCAATGCCCATACAAATGCCCTTTTCATGGCAATGGGGAGGTTTTTTTAGTTAGGATTTTATTTGGGGGGTTTGGTTGTGTGGGTGGTCGGTTTTACTGTTGGGAGGATGTTTGTATATTTTTTTTACAGGTAAAAGGGCTGATTTCTTTGGGGCAATGCCCTGCAAAAGGCCCTTTAAGGGCTATTGGCAGTTTAGTTTAGTTTAGGCTAGGGTTTTTTTTTATTTTGGGGGGCTATTAGATTTGGTGTAATTAATTTAAAGATTTGATAATTATTTTTTAATTTTGTGTAATTTAGTGTTTGTTTTTTGTAATTTAGTTAATTATATTTAATAAATGTAATTTATTTAATTGTAGTCTAAGTCTAGGTTTTAGTGTAACTCAGGTTAGGTTTTATTTTACAGGTAAATTTGTATTTATTTTAGCTAGGTAGCTAGTAAATAGTTAATAACTATTTACTAACTAGTCTACCTAGTTAAAATAAATACAAACTTAGCTGTGAAATAAAAATAAAACCTAAGCTAGATACAATGTAACTATTAGTTATATTGTAGCTAGCTTAGGGTTTATTTTACAGGTAAGTATTTAGTTTTAAATAGGAATTATTTAGTTATTAATAGTAGGTTTTATTTAGATTTATTTTAATTACATTAAAGTTAGTGGGTGTTAGGGGTAAATAACTTTAGTATAGTGGCGGAGATGTTAGGGGCGGCAGATTAGGGGTTAATAAATGTAATGTAGGTGGCGGCAACATTGGGGGCAGCAGATTAGGGGTTAATAAATATAGGTAGGTGACGGCGATGTTAGTGACGGCAGATTAGGGGTTAATAAGTGTAATGTAGGTGGCGGCAACATTGGGGGCGGCATATTAGGGGTTAATAAGTATAATGTAGGTGTCGGCGGTGTCGGGGGCTGCAGTTTAGGGGTTAATATGTTTATTATAGTGTTTGCGATGCGGGAGGGCCTCGGTTTAGGGGTTAATAGGTAGTTTATGGATGTTAGTGTACTTTTTAGCACTTTAGTTATGAGTTTTATGTTACAGCGTTGTAGCATAAAACCCATAACTACTGACTTTCAGTTTATGGTATGGATCTTGACGGTATAGGCTGTAATGCTCACTTTTTGGCCTCCCAGGCAAACTTGTAATACCGGCACTGTGGAAGTCCTATTGAAAAAGGACTTTTTGAAAGCTGCACTAGTTACGTTGCATTACGGCCAAAAAAGTGTGTGGTGCAGCTAAACCTGTAAGACTCGTAATACCAGTGTTAGTGAAAAAGAGCCTTAACGCTGCTTTTACACTCATACCGCAAAACTCATAATCTAGCTGATTATTATTATCAGCTATTTGTAGAGGGTCGATAGAGGGAAGGTTAGTGTAGGTTGTATGCATTCCTGAACAGTAGAGTCTTTAGGGAGTGCTTGAAGCTTTCAAAACTAGGGGAGAATCTTGTGGAGTGAGGCAGAAAGTACCACAGGAAAGTCCTGTTGATGGGAATATGATGAGGTAACAAGAAAGGAGAAGAATAGGAGGTCATGAGCAGAGCGAAGAGAACGGGAGGGAGAGTATATGGAAACAAGGTCTGAAATATAGGTGGAGCACAGCAGTTGAGGCCTTGTATGTCAGAGTGAGAATGTTGTGTTTAATCCTGGAGGCAAGAGGTAGCCCATGAAGGGATTGGCAGAGAGGTGCAGCAGATGAAGAGCGACATGTAATGAAGATGAGTCTGGCAGAGGTATTCATTATAGATTGTAAAGGAGCTAGGCGGCAGCTGGGGATACCAGAGAGGATGGAGTTGCAGTAGTCGAGGTGGTAAAGGATGAGAGAGTGGATTCAAATCTTAGTTGTGTCTTGTGTAAGAAAATGTCTAATTTTAGAGTTGTTTTTAAGGTGGAAGCTGCAGGAATTGGCCAATTACTGAATGTGAGGAGGGAAAGAAAGTTCTGAGTCAAGTGTGACCCAAGACATCCGGCATGCGGGCTAAGGGTAATGATGGAGTTATCAACAGTTATAGAAAAATGGGGGGTGGAGGTATTATAATAATTGATCTTGTTAAAAGAGATAATAAAAGCCTATGAATTTAAAATTGAGAATATCTTCTTCCTCAATAATTAGTCCAATGTTATTAATTTTATACAATAAATACTTTTTCCAAAAGCTTCTAAAGGAATTAAATTATAACCTGTTGAACACATAACATTTATGATAGCACTAATTAAAACCAATATTTAGGGTGTAGCATGAAGTTTTTTACTATTGCTCTGTATATTGCAATATCTCTGAAGCAAGAAGCTCCTCCTCCATTTATTTGGTCTGTTTAATCTGCATTGTGCGTCTCTATTTCTTTTTTACAATGAATTAGCATCATTGAGTACCCCTACTAATGTGTACAATGCCAGAGAAACTGGTTGTATTTTATAAGTAATTTATATTAAAATAATTCAAAATAATTAATGTGTTTATGAGAGAAACTGGCAATAATTTTAGACATAAAACCAAGAATCATAACAAAGTTAAAATATTAAACTTGTTTTAGTTTTTACCTTTTTATGATTGTCTGATATCTTTCTATTTTACATCCATTCATCAATCAATGAAAAAACAGGCTGTGTATACCCAGAAAATAATAACTACATTATAAACAAATGTTTATATGTTTTATTTGTTTATTGGATACTCTGGTATATACTAACATTATGACATTTTAATTCCCTTTTAAAAGAAAACTACATATTTTTAAAAACATTTCTATACATATGTTATTGCAAAAAAAAGTAGGAACCAATTAGTATGCTTGCATATTTTGAATATAGATATACTTTTCATTTTGTACCTCTTCAGCGGATTTACAGCTAAATGATGCACATTTGAAATTCTAAATTACCTCAGAAATTTCTGTTTATTTAGAGGCATTAAACCAATAAAAAAATAGTCTTCTCTGGGAGTATTTCTGCATAAAGTTTACTTTTGCATCACATATGCAGCCATCATTCACATTATGTAGATAACATCAATATCAGCAGTCATATACAGACCAAAATAGTATGTCATTGATAGAGAAACTCATGCATCACGTATGTTTCAATAAAATGAGATTTTAATTGTTTTCACCATTTAGGTGAATATACTTACCTTACCAGTTTTCATCATATTTAAATAACAGTGTGGGCTCTATATTTTATATTAATCAAATCTGTGATTTTTCAAATAATTCTAACAACAGATTAAAATAAGCAAATTGCTAATCACTTTGAAATTCAAATATTTCATGCAGATCTCTTTATATGGTTCTTGAGGGTGAAGTCATAAAATTGAAGATTTTTAAATTTCAAAAAGGTATATTTAAAGGTAATAATTATCCATCGCAAAATCAATTAACTATTTTGCTTGAAATTTGGCAAAGAGGTTGATATGGCAGAATATATATAGAAATATTCAGGTAGATTACGAGTTTTGCGTTACTGTTTTAACGCTGAAAAAAATACTAATTTCAGCGTTACAACAGCAACGCAGCCATTACGAGTCTTGTCAGTATAGCTGTACCGCAAGCCTTTTAGCCTGTAACGCAACGTCTGTCCCTCACTCGTAAAAATTACGTTTTTTCATGGGACTTCCATAGCATAGCCATTAGGAGTTTTGCGGTGAGGCTAAAAAGCTTGCTTTACACCCTATAACGACAAGATCTGTACCGGCATCTGAGAGCAGTAGTTATGAGTTTTACGCAACAAAACTGTTACATAAAACTCATAACTAAACTGTTACAAAGTACACTAAACACCCATAAACTACCTATTGACCCCTAAAACGAGGCCCTCCTGCATCTCAAACACTATATTAAAGTGATTAACCACTAATCTGCCGCTCCTGACATTGCCGCCACTAATACAATTTATTTACCCCTATTCCGCCACTCCCGACATCGTCACCACTATAATAAAATTATTAACCCCCTAAACCGCTTCCCTCCTGCATCGCAAACACTATTTAAATATTATTAACCCCTAATTTGCTATTAACCCCTAACCCGAAACCCCCCACAAAGAAATATACTAAATGAAACTATTAACCCTGAAACCAAAAGACCCCCACATCGCAATAAATTAATTTAAACTAGTAATCCCTAAACCTAACGCCCCCCTAACTTTATATTAAAATTACAATTTCCCTATCTTAAATTAAATTAAAACTTACCTGTCAAATTAAAAAAACTAAGTTTAAACTAACAATTACACTAATATGACTATTAAACTAAAATTAAACTAACTACCAATTAAAGAAAACTTAAATACACATTAAAAAAAATCGTTACTATAAAAATTACAAAGTATCTAATTAATAAAAATAGAAAATACTAAATAACAAAAAATAACAAACACTAAATTACGAAAAATAAAAAACAAAATTATCAAAAATAAAAAAGAATTACACCTAATCTAATAGCCCTATAAAAATAAAAACCCCAACCAAAATAAAAAAAATTTTAGCCTACAATAAACTACCAATAGCCTTTAAAAGGGCCTTTTGTAGGGCATTGCCCTAAGTTAAACAGCTCTTTTACCTGTAACAAAAAATACAAAGACCCCCCCAACAGTAAAACCCACCACCCAACCAACCCCCCAAAATAAAAAAACCTAACTCTAACAAAAACCTAAGATACCCATTGCCCTGAAATGGGCATTTGTATGTGCATTGCCCTTAAAAGGGCATTTAGCTCTTTTGCATTGCCCTGAAAAGGGCATTTAGTTTTTTTAAGAAAAGCCCAAACCCTAAACTAAAAAAAAACCCACCCAAAAAAGTTTAAAAAATCCTAACACTAACCCCCGAAGATACACTTACAGTTTCTGAAGTCCGGACATCCACGCGGCAAGAAGTCTTCATCCAGGCAGCTCCAATTTCATCCATTGCAGGACCGGCATCTTCTTCATTCCTGCGGAGGCGGAGTGGTCGATGTGCAGAGGCGTTATTGTTTTTTTTTTAGTTTACTGTCTCTATTAAATCATATATACTATCAATGTGTGTCATGAAGTCAATAAACAGATTAAAGGGACAGTCTACTGCAATCTTTTTTTTGTTTAAAAAGAAAGATAATCCCTTTATTACCCATTTTGTACAACCAACACGGTTATATTAATAAACTTGTTACATCTGTAATTACCTTGTATCTAAGCCTCTGCCGACACCCCTCTTATATCAGGAGTATTTACAGACTTAAAAAAAGAGAAATAATTCAAGTGAAAACACAAAAAAAAACTTTTCTGGGGGGCTATCTACAAAGAACAAAAAAACTAAAATAAATAGTGAAAACAGCAAAAAAATTAATGAAAATAACAATAATACAAAAAACAAACACCAAAGTCCCAAAAATATTACAAGAAGAAAAAGAGGCAGCTCTTTGTCCTAGGATGGTCAGGATACTTATGATGAAGCAATTTGGAGAAAAAGAGAAACACAGGGGCGCCAAGTATTTACAGACTTGCATTTTAGCCAATTAGTGCTAGTTCCTGTACAACTCCATGGGAGTGAGCACAATGTTATCTATATGGTGTCTTGCTGTGAATAGCTAAAAAAAATGCATGAGCTAAGAGGTGGTCTGTAGTGGCTTAGAAACAGGCAGAAATGTAGAGGATTGAATGTTATAAAGTATATTAATATAATAATGTTGGTTGTGGAATGCTAAGGAATGGGTAATAAAGGGATTATCAATCTTTTTAAACAATTAGGGCTAGATTATAAGTGGCTCTGTAAAATGCATTTTTGTGTTAGTCGGGATGTGCTCGTATTACAAGTTAAAAAAACAAACATATTTTGCGCAACAAGGTAACCCGATCAGTGCAGGAATCCTTAGATTATCGAGTGCATGTACATGTATTCCCCCATAGTAATCAGTTGAGAAAAAAAAGTGGAGAAAAAAAAAACTAACACGCCACTATCGCAAAAACACGATCACATTTTTGCATTGACTATAGAAGTCATTGGAGAAAAAAAAACACGCATTGCGAAAAAAATATAGCATATTCGCATTAGCAAATGTAAAATATGTACAGTAAATACATACGGCTAGATACGGCGAGTTTTGCGTTAAGCTGGAAAAGCAGCGTTAACAGGTCCTAACGCTGCTTTTTCACTACCACTGCTATTATGAGTCTTGCAGGTTTAGGGGCACTGCACACTTCTTTGGCCTTACCGCAAAACGGTCTGTCCTGGGAGGCCAAAAAGTGAGCGGTAGACAAAATCCTATTGGCTGATGCAATCAGCCAATAGGATTGAGCTTGCATTCTATTGGCTGTTCCAATCAGCCAATAGAATGCATGCTCAATCCTATTGGCTGATTGGATCAGCCAATAGGATTGAACTTCAATCCTATTGGCTGATTGAATCAGCCAATAGTATTTTTTCTACCTTAATTCCGATTGACTTATAGAATTCTATCAGCCAATCGGAATCTAAGGGACGCCATCTTGGATGATGTCATTAAAAGGAAGTTTAATTCAGTAAGAAGACTCCGGATGAAGAGGATGCTCCGCGTCGGATGTCTTGAAGATGGACCCGCTCCACTTCGGATGAATGAAGATAGAAGATGCCGTCTGGATGAAGACTTCTGCCCGTCTGGAGGACCACTTCGCCCGACTTGAAGACTTCTCCTGGCTTTGTTGAGGACTTTGGTCGCTTGGATGAAGACTTCTGCCGCTTCCTTGAGGATGGATGTCCAGTCTTCAGAACAGTATGTCGATCTTCAGGGGGTTAGTGTTAGGTTTTTTTTAAGGGTGTATTGGGTGGGTTTATTTTTTAGGTTAGGGCTTTGGGCTGCAATAGAGCTAAATGCCCTTTTAAGGGCAATGCCCATCCAGATGCCATTTTCAGGGCAATGTGGAGCTTATTTTTTTTTAGTTAGTATTTTATTTGGGGGATTGGTTGTATGGGTGGTGGGTTTTACTGTTGGGGGGTTGTTTGTATTTTTTTTTTACAGGTGAAAGAGCTGATTACTTTGGGGCAATGCCCAGCAAAAGGCCCTTTTAAGGGCTATTGATAGTTTAGTTTAGGCTAGGGTTTTTTATTTTGGGGGGGGGGCTTTTTTTATTTTGATAGGGCTATTAGATTAGGTGTAATTAGTTTAAAGATCTGTAATTTGTTTTTTATTTTCTGTAATTTAGTGTTTTTTGTGATTTAGCTAATTTAATTTATTTAATTGTATTTAATTTAGTTAATTTATTTAGTTGTATTTAATTTAGTTAATTTATTTAATTGTAGTGTAGTGTTAGGTGTTATTGTAACTTAGGTTAGGTTTTATTTTACAGGTAAATTTGTATTTATTTTAGCTAGCTAGTTATTAAATAGTTAATAACTATTTAATAACTATTGTACCTAGTTAAAATAAATACAAACTTGCCTGTAAAATAAAAATAAACCCTAAGCTAGTTACAATGTAACTATTAGTTATAGTGTAGCTAGCTTAGGGTTTATTTTATACATAATTATTTAGTTTTAAATAGGAATAATGTAGTTAATTATAGTAGTTTTATTTAGATTTATTTAAATTATATTTAAGTTAGGGGGTGTTAGGGTTAGGGTTAGACTTAGGTTTAGGGGTTATTAAATTTAATATAGTGGCAGTGACAATGGGTGTCGGTGATGTTGGGGGCAGCAGATTAGGGGTTAATAAGTATAATGTAGGTGGCGGCGGAGTCCGGAGCGGCAGATTAGGGGTTAATAAGAATAATGTAGGTGTTGGGGATGTCGGGGGCGGCAGATTAGGGGTTAATAAGTATAAGATTAGGGGTGTTTAGACTCGGGGTTCATGTTAGGGTGTTAGGTGTAAACATAACTTTAGTTTCCCCATAGGAATCAATGGGGCTGCGTTACTGAGTTTTACACTGCTTTTTGGCAGGTGTTAGACTTTTTCTCAGCCGGCTCTCCCCATTGATGTCTATGGGGAAATCGTGCACGAGCACGTACGACCAGCTCACCGCTGACTTAATCAGCGCTGGTATTGAAGTGCGGTAGGGAGCACAATTTTAGTCTACGCTCACTTCTTGTCTTTTAACGCCGGGTTTGTAAAAACCCATAATATCAGCGCTGCAGGTAAGTGAGCGGTGAGAAAAAACTGCTCGTTAGCACCACACAGCTGCTAACGCAAAACTCGTAATCTGGCCGATAGTTATTAAATATGAATATTATATAAATTTTATAAATATGTTATCATGTTTTCATCTTCTTAAAGGGACATTAAACTCTAAATACATGCTAGATAAAATGATGCATTCAAAGAAAAGATTAGTCCATGATTAACATGTAGATGTATTTTTTAAAGTTTCATTAGTTGTTTAAAAAGTGACAAAATAAGTATAAAGTTTTAGTGTCTATAAAACACTGGGAGCTGCCATGTTGTAACTTGTGTTACCTTCTCTGCTGTGGCCAATTAGGGGCCGTTATAAATAGGTCACTAGAGTGTGCAGCCAATGGTTGTGCTGGATTTAACAGTGTTCTGCCCTTCCATTTCTAAAAAGAACTGAAAAGCTCACAATTTCAGAATGGAATTACAGGCAAAGAGGACAAAATAAATAATGAAAGTATATTGCAGAGTTGTTTAATATATACAATTTATCATTTTATATTACCATCTCAAAGTGTTTAATGTCCCTTTAATGGCAAAGGGCTCTAACACACTTATATATATATATGTTAAGGTTATATATATGTACTGCTAAGGGCTCCAATTCACTTATATATTTGTCTAAATATGTGTACATATATATTTAAGTGTTTATATGTGTATAAATGTCTGTAAATACATATATACACATACAAATACATCAATATATATGTACATATATATATATATATACTATATATATATGTATATATATATATATACACACACATACATACAATGCATATATATTTTTAGACATGTATATGTAGGTATCTCAATTTTAAAGTCCTTTTGTGGGGGGGGGGGGGTTCTAACACCTGAGATCTCATATAATTGATCCCTTATAACTTTTGTGTGCAATATTTTTTTTAAATCATTTTTATTACACAGTGTTAATATGACTTACTTTATAATGTATTTTTGAAGTGCTTGGTGCAACTTTTTTGCTTCTGAAAACAATTAGCCACAGCTCTGAGATCGCGGTAAGGATTGTGCTCTACTTGTAATACATGCGCAATGGAAAGGGAGCGTAAAGATCACGATAAGGTTAGCACAGTCATTTGCACCGCACTTGTAATCTAGCCCTAAACATTTTGAAATAGACTGTCCCTTTAAGAGATTGCATCCCGAAACATTGCTTATGTCTATTGTATCTGTACCATAGATGATGTTCCAATAAAGAAGGATTGCTGTGATACAGTGTTGTGGATGTCGTTTATTGAAGTTCGAAAGAATTTGCAGTCAACCTATTTCCGCGTGCATCAGGCTGTTCAAGGTGCTATAGACAATCATTACAACAATAACCTAGACAGAACAAAACCACGTTTTTGAGTAGGACTTTTATTATCTGTATATCTCTCTAAATAAAGAAACCAGTATATGTTTTACAGTGATACCATTTTCATTGCGCTACTTATACTTCACTAAATAATAGTTTATCTTTATTGCTGGCCACTATCAACAGCCACTAAGGCTTTTCTGACTTCAGCCCATATAAGTACTGATATTTTTGTCAAACAGGTACCGGTGTTGCTTCCTATTAATCCTTAAATACCTCAACAAAGTTTTACTTTTCTCCCCCCCTACCTCTGTGAAACCTAACTGTTTCAATCCCATTGTCATGACACCCTCATTATCAATAAATGCATAATAAATATACAAGGCAAATACACTTTGAATTCCTCAAATAGAAAAAAAAAATTCTTACAATGTTATTTCCCTTGCCACTGAATCATGTGAATGCATATGCGTATATATTCGTGGAATCTTGCACATGCTCATTAAGATCTGGTGCCTCAGAAAGTGTGAGTATAAAAAGATTGTGCATATTTAGATAATGGAAATGAACTGGAAAGTTGTTTAAAATTGTGTTCTTTATCTGAACCATAAAAGTTATTTTGACTTTAAATTCTTATTTTGTGTTAGAATTGAGCAAAAATCTGTAACCTAGGTTTTTGAAAATGCTGCAAAATTTGCCTAAATCAGCAGTTTTATATAAAATATTATAGTCAATGGGGTCCCAAAGTCTAGTAACTATATACTAAATATTCTGTATGAAACAGCTAAAAGTAAAAGCCATATAGAAATGAAAGGACATTAATGGACCTGGAGATCATTAATTGTTAATCTCACTGAAGAGAAGGCACAATAGTATCAGTGCATATAGAATAATTTTTCAGGCAGATTCAAGAACTTTTTTATTTTCTCACATAGCCACTTTACCCATGTTGAGAATCTTTCTTTGGGCCAGATTGCAAGTTGTGCACTAATGATTGCATGGGCGCAATAACCAATGACACCTGTCCTCGCTACAATTAGCCCACAACTGTGATATTACAAATCTATAGTAAAGCGCATCAACCAGAAAAGGGTGAGCACGGCCAACTTTGCTCGAGCAAAACCTATACTTTCAATGAATATCACAACGGCGCCTATTTGTGCTAGTTTTTAAAGTTTAAAGTTATAGGGCCAGATCATAAGCGGAGTGGTATTTAGTGCTCACACTTGAGAGCTAATCCCGCTAAAAGTAATCTTGTAACGCACGTGGGACAGCACGCGTATTACAAATTGAAAGTAAAATGTTAGCACAAGAGAGAAACTGGACTCATGCTAACTTCAAGAGTTCCCATAACGCTACAGTGCTAACTTCTCCACATAGACTTTATGGAGAATGCAACCTCAAAAAAACCCCAAAAAAACAATTATCACTCACACTAACCTGACACTGCGTTCAACCTGCAGCGTTTAACTGATAGGAGTTGTAAATATTTTACATTTCTATGTTCTTCACATAGGAAAAAATGTTCTTTTTATTCATAAATATTTATATATCTATATCTATCTATCTATCTATCTATCTATCTATCTATCTATCTATCTATCTATCTATCTATCTATCTATCTATATATATTTATATACTGTTTATATAAATAGATATAAACAGATATATAGAAATAAATATTTAAAAATAAAAGAACATTTCCCCCTATGTAAAGAACATTAGAATGTAAAATATTTACAGTACATATAGAGCAAAACACATTCAGCTAGATTACAATTTTTGAACACAAAAGGGAAAATAATGAGTTCCACAAAAGTGTTGTTATTTCACCTCCCTATAGCGCTGCTATTACAGGTTAACAAAAAGCAGGCTTGTGTGGGCGATATGGTGGCGTTGAGCTCCATACCTCATGGAAATACAAGCGCTGCTTTGACGTGCTTGTGCACGATTTCCCCATAGACATAAATAAAAGCCTAACACCTGCAATTGCGGAAACAAATGCTCCGTAACGCAGCCGCATTGATGTCTATGGGGAAAGAAAAAGTTATGTTTAAACCTATCACCCTAACATAAAAACCATGTCTAAACACCCCTAATTTGCTGCCCCTAACATCGCCACCACCTACATTACAGTTATTAACACCTAATCTGCTGCCCCCGATATCGCTGTCAACTACATACAGTTATTAACCCCTAATCTGCTGCCCCTAACATCGCAGCCACCTACATTACACTTATTAACCCCTAATCTGCCGCCACCAATGTCGCCGCCACTATATTAAAGTTATTAACCCCTAAACCTCTGGCCTCCCACATCACTAACATTACATAAATATATTAACCCCTAAACCTAACCCTAACGTAACCCTAACCCTAAGCATAACCCTAACCCAAACGTAACCCTGAACTTGACCCTAACCCCCCTAACTTAAATATAATTAAAATAAATCTAAATTCAACTTACAATTATTACCTAAATAATTCCTATCTAAAACTAAATGCAAACTTACCTATAAAATAAAACCTAAGCTAGCTACAATATAACTTATAGTTACATTGTAGCTATCTAAGGTTTTATTTTTATTTTACAGGTAAGTTTGAATTTATTTTAACTAGGTAGACTAGTTAGTAAATAGTTATTAACTATTTACTAACTACCTAGTTAAAATAAATACAAAGTTACCTGTATAATAAAACCTAACCTGCCTTACAATAAAACCTAACATTACAATAAAATAAAATAAATTAAATTAAATTAATTAAATACTATTATCTAAATTACAAAAAAAGAATGAGAGCTCAATCCTATTGGCTGATTGGATCAGCCAATTGAATGAAAGCTCAATCCTATTGGCTGATTGCAACAGCCAATAGGATTTTTTCACATTTAATTCCTATTGGCTGATAGAATTCGGAATGTAAGGGACGCCATCTTGGATGACGTCACTTAAAGGGAAACTTCATTTTCCAGCAGATTTTCCAGCAGTAAGAAGAGGATGCTCCGCGCCGGATACCTTGAAGATGGACACGCTCCGTGCCGGATGGATGAAGATAGAAGATGCCATCTGGATGAAGACTTCTGCTCGCTTGGATGAAGACTTCTGCCGGCTTTGAGGAGGACTTCTGCCTGCTTGGATGAAGACTTCTGCCAGCTTCGATGAGGACTTCTGCCCGCTTGAATGAAGACTTCTGCCGCCTGGATGAGGATGGATGTCTGGTCGTCGAAAACTGTAAGTAGATCGTCGGGGGTTAGTGTTAGGTTTTTTAAGGGTTTATTGGGTGGGTTTTATTTTTAGATTAAAGTTTTGGGCAATGTAAAAGAGCTAAATGCCCTTTTAAGGGCAATGCCCATCCAAATGCCCTTTTCAGGGCAATGGTTAGCTTAGGTTTTATTTAGATAGGTTTTTATTTGGGGGGTTTTTAGATAGGTTTTTATTTGGGGGGTTTGATTGGGTGTGTGGTGGGTTTTACTGTTGGGGGGTTGTTTGTATTTTTTTTACAGGTAAAAGAGCTGATTTCTTTAGGGCAATGCCTCGCAAAAGGCCCTTTTAAGGGCCATTGACAGTTTAGTGTAGGCTAGGGTTTTTTTTTATTTTGGGTGGGCTTTTTTATTTTGATAGGGCAATTAGATTAGCTGTAATTCATTTTTATTTTTGATAATTTTGTTTTTTATTTTGTGTAATTTAGTGGTTATTTTTTTTTGTAATGTAGATAATTGTATTTAATTAATTTAATTTATTTTATTTTATTGTAATGTTAGGTTTATTGTAAGGCAGGTTAGGTTTTATTTTACAGGTAAGTTTGAATTTATTTTAACTAGGTAGCTAGTAAATAGTTAATAACTATTTACTAACTAGTCTACCTAGTTAAAATAAATACAAACTTACCTGTGAAATAAAAATAAAACCTAAGCTAGCTACAATGTAACTATTAGTTATATTGTAGCTATCTTAGGTTTTATTTTACAGGTAAGTATGTATTTAGTTTTAAATATTAATTATTTAGGTAATAATTGTAAGGTTTATTTAGCTTTATTTTAATTATATTTAAGTTAGGGGGTGTTAGGCTTAGGGTTATGTTAGCGTTATGGGTTTATATATTTATGTAGAGTTACTTATGTGGGAGGCCAGAGGTTTAGGGGTTAATAGTTTATTTTATTATATTTCATTGTGGGGGGCTTGCGGTTTAGTGGTTAAAAGGTTTATTATAGTGGCGGTGTGGGTGGACGGCAGATTAGGGGTTAATAATCTTTAAATAGTCTTTGAGATGCGGGAGTGTGGCGGTTTAGGGGCTAATATGTTTATTATAGTGGTGACGATGTTGGGGAGTGGCGGAATAGGGGCAAATACATTTTTTAAGTGGCGGCGATGTCCGGAGCGGCAGATTATAACTTTATTATGTTGTTTGTGATGCGAGAGGGCCTCGGTTTATGGGTTAATAGGTAGTTTATGGTTGTTAGTGTATTTTTTAACACTTTAGTTATGAGTTTTATGGTACAGCTTTGTAACGCAAAACTCATAACTACTGACTTTAGATGGCGGTACGAATCTTGTGGTTATAGAGTGTACCACTCACTTTTTGGCCTCCCAGGCAAACTTGTAATAACGGCGCTATGAATGGCCCACTGACGTTGTGTGATGGCCAAAAAGGTGTGCGGTAAACCTATACCTGCAAGAGGCGGAGCTTGACCACGCTGGAAGATGGTCGCACACTAGGAGAGCTCCTGCCACCTAAGCTGACAACATAGCTCTTTATAGCAACAAATCCTTTTTTTTTGTGCCAACCTTTAGCTCTCTTGTACTGGTTCTAAATGATTACTGCTCATTTTTAATTTTTTACCCCTGAGCAAGATCCTGTATTGAGGCTGTCACACACTTCTATATCTGCCGGGCATTCAGCCCGCGCTCCAGTACCGCTAGCATATGCGGCGCCAGATCTATACACAGGCCCTCTAACGGACAGGGCACTCTACCTGCTATAAGGACTCGCTCCCGAGGTACTCACTCACCCGACACTAAAATCTGATTGCCGCAGGGAAGCCTGACACTTTGTGCTATACGGAAAGCCTCCTGTAATCTGGCCCCGTGGCCTGGGCCTGCCTCCAGACTCCAGAGCGAAGGCAACTAGACGCACCTTAAGCAGTCTCCGGTAGCTGAGCCCAGAACTGGAACACGGATCTTCCCTCGTGGCAAGCAGCTTCTAATCCGGAGGAGACCCGAACACCCGGTAAGAACTCTGGTAATGCAGTAAGCACCGGGTCCTCCCTGACTCATCCCACCGCAATCTTGGGAACTGAAGCCAGTGTTATAGCTAAGGGTAGTGTCGGGCAGTAATAGTTTTGGTCCTCACACGGGGTCTTTGCTCACATAGTGCAGCCGCCCTTCCTCAGATCATATATCTCTCATTAAAAAATACCTCGGGCAAGTGTAGCTCCTACGGGCTTCAGCAACACTACAAGCACATACTTAGTGCACTGTCTATTGGGTCTGCTACATGTAACCAACTATCAGCTAAGTAGAAGCACTCCCTATCTCCTGCCACAGCATAAAAGGTTGCATATCTTAGGACACAACTCAGCACTACTATTGCCTATGTTACTGGGTCAAGACACTGCAATTGTTCTATACTGACACTCCCTGTGATTGGTGATTTTAGCTCCCTAAAGCTAACATATACCCTATTTAACTCTTTATCCTGGTCTTAATTAATAGGGCATGCCTAACAAGCGGGCAAGCAAGGCAGATAAATTAGGTTCCTCCAAGCCCATGAGTCATTACCTCAAACCTCTGGACACAACCAGCGACCCCACTGGGGGTGAAATGGAAATGGCACAAGAATCCCAGAGATCAGCCGCCTCAGATATAGCCATCCACTCCCAGTGTATTACTAAGGCAGATATACATAATTTGTCCTCTAAAGATGACATTCAAGGAGTCCTCAGTGAAATGCGAAGCTTGTTTGGAGACCTCAGAAAAGATTTTGCCACACTAGAAGCCAGAGTTCTCAAAGTTGAGAAATCCTCACAAGATAACGCAGCATTGATACGTCAAAACACCTCTGACACACAAAATCACTCAGAGAACCTGCAATTTCTTATGACAAATTAGAAGACATGGATAACAGGGGGCGCAGGAACAACCTGCGTTTCCGAGGGGTGTCTGAAGCTGTCTCCCCCCAGAACATAGAAGGATATCTGCAAGCCCTATTCCGAATCATCAAGGACTCCCCGTTCTCCCCCGAGATACCTATTGAAAGGGCGCATAGGGCTCTTAGGCCCAAGCCACCTAGCAAGGCCCCCCCAAGGGATATTATTGTAAGATTTTTAAGCTACAAGGACAAAGAAGAAATCCTTCAAGGAGCTTGGAAGAAACACCCTATTACCCATGACTCTGCAAAAATGAAGAGACTTAAGCCACATAACATCTGCTCTTAGAAATCACAGTATACCTTACAGATGGGGCTTCCCGGTCTCCATTATTGCAACCAACAATAACAAAACTTTCATTTTCAGACCGGGAATGGATCATAGAGATTTTCTCGACAGCCTGGCTATACCTGTCGCCTCTACCAGCGACCCTGATAAGGGCAGACCTCAGTCTTCATCCCGCTCAGCTGAAGCCCATCCGCCTGGACATTCTGTGGGGTAAAGTACTCCTGGCCTTTGGGCGTAGAACTTTATGTTTCCTGCGGGACTATTAGGTTAATTGCCATTCTTTAAATATGTTTTAAAATGTCTTTCTCTCACACAAATGGCTCTTTAGTATTGTCTTATATGCGTAAGAAAACCTGTGTACATCTCTCTCTCCAATGTAGATATTTAGATTGTTATACTATTCACTGTCTAGTGTTGAATACATTATTCTGTAGATGTGTAAATATGTCGTTACTTTTTCTGACAGGTTTGGTGCCCATGCAAGATCCTTGTTTATTTAAATTTGCTGTGATAAACATATTTTGTATGTGCCCACCAATCCTCCTCCTGGATAACTGCCTGTTACAACTACCACATATCCTTTTTATTTTCTTTTAAGCTAGGCCCTAAAAATATTACTTGACATAAAAGGCTCTAAAATCTAGACGGAGAAAGGTTTAGTGTTCTCTGGCTCGTTTGAGCTAGTTAGCGGATCTTGTTACGCTACGATCCGTTACTTAAGCCCTTTGTCCTTTATCCCAATCACTTTTTAGGGACGCCTAGAACGTCAAAGTAAACCTGTGTATATCTCTCTCTCTAATGAGGCTATTTGGATAGTTATATTATTCACTGTTTATTGCTAGATATATTATTCTGTATGTGTGCAATAATGTATATATTTTTTTCTGACAGGCCTAGTGTCCATGCAGGATCCTTGTTTATTTAAATTTGCTGTGATAAATATATTTTGTATGTGCCCTCTGACAGTGGGAGGGTAGTCCTCCTCCTGTATAATTGCCCGTTACAGCTATCACATATCCTTTCTTACTTTTCTTTTAGGCCAAGCCCTAAAAATGTTACTTGACACACAATGCAATATAATTTAGACAGGGTGAGGTTTAGCGCTCTCTGGCTCATGTGAGCTGATTATCGGATCTTGTTATGCCAGGATCCGTTACTTAAGCCCTTTGACCTTTATCCCAATCCATTTTTTTAGCGACGCTTATAATGTTGCGAGATACTGGGCCTTATCTAGTTTATGCGGCCAATCTCAGAGAGATGATACTACGAGTTAGTTTGGTAATCTTATGGTCCTTAGCAGGCCTGTTCCACAGTGTTATGAAAAGTTATGACAAAGGTTGGTTAGCTTTAATGTTTGCATATGCTATAATTGTATTGTTGCCTTAATTCTTTATTTTGCATATAATCCACATCAGCAAAGGGGCTTTTCCCCTATTTCTGTATTTTCTGTCAGTTACAAGGTTGTTACTCCTCTTTATCACGACAGTCCCTGGGATTCCTTTGAAATCTTAGGGTAAATACCCTCTATTTTTCCTTGTAACAAATATTTGGTTCTAATTCACACTTTTGATACTCTCTTTTCTTTCCTTCTCTTCCTTCACGCCCTTTATACCCACCCCCACCCCCGTCTCCCCTTTTTTTTTTTTTTCTTACTCCCGCACAGGGGTGAACATGTCTCAACAACATAAGTCTAGGAAGTTCTGTGACCATTCCATAACCCTTACAACCATCAACGCTAAGGGTCTAAACAATCCAGGCAAAAGATCCATAGCCTTTAGGGAATTGCATAAATCTCAAAGTCACATTATCCTCTTACAGGAAACGCACTATAAAAAAGGCAAGGAACCTAAATGGAATAACCCGCTGTTTCCCCTTGCGTATTTCACATCGGGTCAAAATAAAAAAGGTGGGGTTGGCATAGTCTTCCATAAATCAGTCCCCTTCCTCATGACACACATAGAAAGGGACCGCAACGGGCGATATCTGATTCTGGTTGGCACTTTATTCGGACACTAGGTTACACTGGTTTCTATTTACTCACCTAGTCAAGGCCAAGAGACCTTCTTAAAACACATTTCAGACCTTGTTCTGGAACACTCGAGAGGAATCACCTACATGGCGGGCGACTTTAACTTAGTGGCCAATCCACTGGTTGACACTTCAAGAGGAGTATCTTGTACACCCACCTCCACGATTGGTCAGGTCAATAACATTCTTGCTAACCTTAAGCTTCATGACATTTGGCGTACACTACACCCGACAGCCAGGGATTTCTCATTTTACTCTATACCTCATAACAGCTATTCCAGGCTTGATTACATATACACAGACTCCTGTGGCCTCTCAATTACTCATCGTTGTCTAATCGACCATATAACCTGGTCTGACCATGCACCGGTTTCATGCTAGATACTGTGGCCAGATATCCCTATCACAAATAAAACGTGGAGGATAGACGATTCCATCCTTGATGACCCCATAATTTTCAAAGATATACTTAACACATTACAAGAATACTTTAAGAATAACACATACCCTGACACTTCTCTAGGAATCGTTTGGGAGGCACACAAGAGCGTGATTAGAGGGACCCTGATCAGACATAAGGCCTTTCTCAATAGGCAATACAGAACCAAATACAATGAGCTTCAAACAAAAATAGCCCAACTTGAAGTGAGACACAAGACTGACCCCTCTAGTAGCATCATCCTAGATGACCTTAGGAGGGCTAGAACCAATCTACAACAGCACTTAGCACAATCCCACCAAAAGGCTGTTTTATGCCTGAGGCAGTTTTACTATGAGGGGGTCAATAAGCCAAAATCTTGGCAAGAACCCTCAAGAGGCGACAGCTGAGGTCTCACATTCACTCCCTCAAATCGTCTGATGGCCGAGAATTGCGTAGTAGTGAGCAGATAGCCAAGGAGTTCCACAGTTACTATCACTCTCTATACAATATACACGACCCACTAAAAGAGCTCGACCAAGCGGTTGAGGCGTCTCAACACGAAGTTCTTGTTAACTCATACCTTGATAATATAGCCCTCCCTTCTCTTTCAAAAGAGGAGTCTGACCTATTAGACTCCCCTATAACAGTAGAGGAATTATTCGAGGCCATTAAGAATTGCCCAGGGGGTAAGAGCCCGGGACCAGACGGTTTCTCCTCGGTCTATTACAAAAAATTCAAAGAGATTTTGGCTGCCCCACTTCTCAATCTGTTTAACAGTCTTCGAGATAACCCTGTTCTGTCTCGAGTCCTCTTAGAGGCACATATTGCGGTCATCCCCAAACCGGGCAAACCAGCTGATTCCCCTAGCCATTTCCGCCCTATATCCCTGATTAACTCGGACATGAAGTTGTTAGCAAAGATTTTGGCAACCAGACTCAATAGATATCTACCGCAGTTGGTATGCAATGAGCAGGTGGGATGATAATACTATCAAGGTGACTCAATTAATTAACCATGCCAGAATTTCCGGTCTCCCCATAGTGCTCTTCTCCACTGACGCGGAGAAGGCCTTTGACAGGGTGAACTGGGTCTTCCTGCGTCAAGTGCTGAAGAAGATGGGACTTGGTCAGATTTTTATAAATTATGTATCGGCACTTTATTCCAACCCAAACGCAAAGAATTAACAACACCCTGTCGGGTTTGTTCGATATAAGGAATGGAACTCGACAAGGTTGCCCCCTATCCCCGCTACTTTTTGCTCTATCTATATAGGTGAGGACAAACCATCGCATAAGGGGCATAAGAGTGGGAGAGACTGAGCACAAACAGGCGTTATACGACGACGATGTTCTATACACTTTGTCCAATACCTCGGAATCGCTCCCAGCACTACTGGATGAATTGCATGCATATGGAAAGGTTTCCGACTTTTCTCTTAACCTGAGTAAGTCGGAGCTCCTGAACATTAACACATGCCCTCAGACGGTTCAGCATCTACAACAAACTTACAAACTCCCCCTTGCCGCCAAGAAATTAAAATATCTCAGCATCTTCCTTACCTCAGATCCTGCAGACCTCTTTAAATTCAACTATGCCCCTCTCAAAGGTGAGATTGCAGCTGACCTTTCCTCCTGGAAGGGCAGATATATTTCCTGGCTGGGAAGAGTTGGGGTCATTAAAATGAATATTCTGCCCCGCATATTATATCTATTTCAGACGCTTCCTATAGAGCTACCTAGGGGTTATGTCGCTCAGCTGCAGAAAATCATCGAGCAATATATCTGGGGAAACATTAAACCCAGGGTCCCCAGGCATACTATGTATTTACCGAGGGAAAGGGGTGGTCTTGGTCTCCCGGATCTGTCGGTTTATAAGAAGGCAATAGGCCTACAGAGGATAGTAGAATGGGCCCATAATGCCAAACACAAGGCATGGGTAGATTTCGATAGGCATATCCTCAAAGTAGGCAACATTGGTACCCTAGCATGGCTCCACCCTGCGCAGCTCCCAAAACTGATTTATAGATATCATATACTTGAGGAGACGTTTCATACCTGGGACTCCACTGTAGCTACCTCCACTAACATCTCCACTTGCCCCTCTCCCTTATCTCCAATAATCGAAAACCCAGAGATTCCCTATCATAAACTAGGCTTCCACAAAATTAAACCCTACAAAGTTAGAGATGGTTCAGTTCTTGGAGTTGTAGAGGAGGGGAAGATTAAATCCATCGAGTCTCTCAGAGCATTTCAACCCGAAATTTTTACTTCATGGATGCACTATAATCAGCTGACACATTTTATAACTAGTCACAAACATAAACAAGAATTAGGTAGACCCCTCACTCCCTTTGAGAGTTTATGTACTGGTGAATCGCCCCCACAGCACTTAATCTCCCTTATATATAAGATAGTGGCCCTTCAGGGGACGGATTCCCTTCCATCATATGCTATTCGTTGTTCTGAGGACCTAGAATCAGATATCAGCCCGGAACAATGGATGAAAGCGTTTAAACTTATTAAAAAATCCTCCGTCTCTTCTATTATACAAGAATCACATATAAAACTGTTGAGTAGATGGTATCTAACACCTGCCAGACTATACAAAATATTTCCGACGGTCAGCCCTCTGTGCTGGAGGGGATGTGGGGAGCATGGCTCCTTGTTGCACATATGGTGGTCATGCCCCAATCTTTCGGCCTTTTGGTCGGAGGTCATCATCAAAATGTCCGAGATCCTTCACTCCCCTATCCCAGTTAGTCCGGAGATCCTTCTCTTCCTGAGATTACCTAAAACCCTGAGTCAAGCCCACCTGACCCTATTATTAATCATGATCACTGGCGCAAAGAAACTAATCCCAAGAAAGTGGAATACCCGCTCAATCCCTAATTTAGGGGAGTGGCGCCTTCAGGTTGAAGAGATACTGCTCCTGGAGAGATACCATTACCTCAAAAACCACATGTTAGATAAATAAACTCCTACTTGCAATTTGGCATGGCACAATATAAAGCCCCTAGACTTAGGAGAAGTATTGTCTGGACAACGATTTTCACTGCACACACCCCTCCCTCTCCCCCCCTCCTTCCCCCTTTTTTTCCCCTCCCTTCTCTTTTACTCTCTTTCCTTGTCTCTTTATCTTCTATTCTATTCTTTTTTCTATTTAGAATGAACTTTACATTGCTCTAAGATATTACTCCTATATAATGTTAAAATGAGCATGTTTGTAAATTTGCGACCCTGCCTAGATCTGGGGACGTGAGTACTTATTAATATGTAATGTATGACTTGTTATACCGCTAATGTGATTGTTTTTTCCACATATGTTTGATACGTGTAATGTGGTTTCATTACATCTGTATAATTTCTCTTTCAATAAAAACTTTTAAAACTTAAAAACAAACAAAAAAAACCCCCAATATATAATGAATAAATAGTATTAAGTCTGTAAAAAAAAAAACCTATACCTGCAAGACTTGTAATAGCAGCGTTAGGGAAAAAGCAGCGTTATGAAGCATAACAATGCTTTTCCACTCATAACGCAAAACTTGTAATCTAGCTTAATATTAAATATTAAATCTGATTAAAAATGTTTTTTTTTTTAATTTTCAGGTATTTCAAATCTTATGACTGTAACACACAATTGACAAGCGACTGTTTAACACTGTGTTACATCAACTTTTCTTTTAATAACACTTATTAAGCGTTTGGGCACTGAAGACCAGTTGGTTAACTTTAGCAAGCTGCATTTTCCCCCATTCATCCATTATGCATGTCTTCAGCTGCGCAACTGATGGTGGCCTTATTTTGCTCTTCATATTGTGCCACACATTCTCAATGAGAGACAGGTCAAGACTGCAAGCAGGCTATGCTAGCACCCAAACTCTCTGCTTATGCGCTTGTAATTTGGGCAGAAAGTGGTTTGGGTTGTCCTGCTGGAAAATGCAGGGAGGTCCCTGGAAAAAGACAATGTCTGGATGGCAGCATATGTTTATGTAACACATATCTTTCTGCAATATGGGTGCCCTCACAGAAGTGCATGGGCACTGACACCCCCCATACCATAACTGACGCTGGCTTTTGGACCTGATGTCGGACAACAAAACATGATTCCACTGTGCTTGTGTCCATCTTAGATGAGACCGAACCCAGAGAAGTTGGCGGCGCTTCTGGATAGATTTGATGTATGGCTTCTGCTTTGCATAGTAAAGCCTTAACATGCATCTGTGGATGCAGCAGTGAATGGTGTTGACTGACAAAGGTTTACCAAAGTATTCCCGAGCCCATGTCAGGGTATCCACTACAGACTCATGACAGCTTTGAGACAGTGACATCTGAGGGATCAGAGATCACACGCATTTAGAAGTGGTTCTTGCCCTTGCCATTTACGCAATGAGATTTGACAGGTTTCCTTGAATCTTTTAATTATATTGTGCACTGTAGAAGGTGAAATACCAAAAATCCTACAAATTTGTCTTTGGGAAATGTTATTCACAAAGTGTTGCCAATCTGACGCATCTGTTGGCAGATTGGCGAGCCTCGACCCATCCTTGGTCTTGAAGGATTAGGCCTTTTTTGGAGGCTCCTTATATACTATGATTGCACAATTGCCTCACCTGTTTCATATCACCTTCTTATTTCAACTTGTCACATCGCTATTAGTCGTAAATTGCCTTTTTCTGAACATTTTTGGAACATGTTGCGGTCATCAGATTTGAAATGAGTATTTCATGTATTTTTGAAAATTTGCAAAGTAAAACATCAAATAATGTGTTAATAATATGTTTCAATATAGTACAGGGTGTTTTAAATTTTCAAATGACTCTTTTTGTTAGTTTTTTGCATTTTTCATAGTGCTCTAAATTTTTTGAAATTGGGGTTGTTTGTATACAGTATATATATATATAACCCCATGCCCCCATGAAAAGCAGAGCTTACAGTGTAAGAATTTTTTTTTTATTTACCTTTATAAATATGGTGCAGTGTTTCCAAGATGGTTTGCATAGTATTGTAGTATAGAAAAGCCAGTGTTGCTGTAGAGAAAAATCAGTGTATGTGCACATTATTAAAAGCCAGATGGACAAGGTTTGATCCAGGAACCTGCATACATTGCTTTGTGACATGTAGTCAACATATGCTACCCACATATAACATTGCACAAACCGCTGTCAATCATCCTGATCAGGGAAGAGCGGGGTGATTTAGCTACGGTCTTAAGGCTGCAACTACTTAATAAAGGGACACTGACCCCAATTTTTTTCTTTTGTGATTCATATAGAGCATGCAATTTTAAGCAACTTTTTAATTTACTCCTATTATCAAATTGTCTTCATTCTCTTGGTATCTTTATTTGAAATGCAAGAATGTAAGCTTAGATGCCGACCCATTTTTGGTGAACAACCTGGGTTGTTCTTGCTGATTGGTGGATAAATTCATCTACCAATGAACAAGTGCTTTCTAGGGTTCTGAACCAAACAAATAGCTTAGATGCCTTTTTTTCAAATAAAGATAGCAAGATGACGTAGAAAAATTGATAATAGGAGTAAATTAGAAAGTTTCTTAAAACTGCATGCTCTATCTGAATCACAAAATAAAAAAAATGGGTTCAGTGTCCCTTTAACTAGCATTTCAGGCTCTTGTGGCCTTAAATCTGCATTTGTATCATTATAAGGCCTAGATTGCAAGTGGTGCATGCACAACCTAAATTAGAGTGCATTTGTCGGGTTACCATGATTGAAGACCTTGCGTAAATGGTTAGGGCTAAAAACACAATATAAATACATTAAAATAAACTGTTACGCTCATATAAAAAAATATTTATATAAATATTAAAAACATTTTTTAAGGGTTAAAAGGTATACGAGAGTAAATAGTAGTAATGGGAAATTCTAAACCATTAAAGGGACCCCTTCTCGAGTTTATCAAATAATTGAGAAAAATATTGTCTTATATCCTACATAATACATATAGCATGTATGTCAGAAATATATCCTATATTATAAAAGGCCAAGTGTGTTTGTCCGAAGCTGTCATGCGCAGTAGGACAAACACACCTGGCCTTAGATTGACAGCTGACACCTGGCTTTACATTTAATCCTCGCGCGTGAGACAGCTGACACTAGACCTCCTCGCACCTCCCTTAAGCAGCAGCGTGTGAGACAAATGACACTAGACGTCCTTGCACCTCCCTTAAGCAGCAGCGCGTGAGACAGCTTACACTAGACACCCCTCGCACCTCCCTTAAGCAGCAGCGCGTGAGACAGCTGACTCCAGACCTGTCACCTGGACCTTTGCAGTGGCGCATGAGTAGTCACGTGAGGATCAGTTTCACCTCCGCAATTTAAGCAGCAGCGCGAGACAGCTGACTCCAGACCCTGGACCTTAACAGTGGCGCAAGTAGTCGCGTGAGTGAGGATCAGTTAGAAGCGTCTGGCTGTCACGTGGAACTGCCGCAAGAAGTGGGCGTGGCCGAGTGTGGAGGGGGCGTGACCTAACGTGAAGGTCCGTGGAGGGGGCGTGACCGGGGCGGGGCCTTGAAAGGCCGTGGAGAGAGCTCAAACAGCTCAATAGAGGGGATGAGAGAGATCAAGAGGGGAGAAAGAGACAGGGGGAGAGAGAGAGAGAGAGAGAGAGAGAGAAGGGAGATGGAGAGAGAGAGAGGGGAGAGAGAAAGAGGGGAGATAGAGGGGGGAGAGAGAGAGGGGGGACAGAGAGAGACAGAGGGGGGAGATAGAGAGAGGTGAGAAGTGGGGAGAGAGAGAGCAGAGAGAAAGAGAGAGGGGGAGAGAGAGGGGAGAGGGAGAGGTGGGGGAGGGGGAGAGAGAGAGACAGAGGGGGGAGACAGAGAGAGGGAGAGAGAGGGAGAGAGGAGAGAGAGGGCAGAGGGAGAGAGAGAGGGGAGAGAGAGAAGGGAGATGTGGAGAGAGAGAGAGGGGAGAGAAAGAGGGGAAAGATAGAGGGGAGAGAGGGAAGAGAAAGAGGGGAAAGAGAGAGGGGAGAGAGAAAGAGAGAGGGGAGGAGATAGAGAGAGAGAAGGGAGAGACAGGGGGAAGAGAAAGAGAGAGGGGTTGAGAGAGGGGAGAGAGAGAGGGGGGAGAGAGAGGGGAGAGAGAGAGAGAGAAAGAGAGAGGGGAGAGAGAGAGGGGAGAAAGAGAGGGGGAGAGAGAGAGGGGAGAGAGAGAGACAGAGGGGGGAGATGGAGAGAGAGAGGGGAGAGAGGGGAGAGAGAGAGGGGAGAGAGGGAGAGAAACAGAGAGGGGAGAGAGAGAGAGAGAGAGAGAGAGAGAGAGAGAGAGAGAGAGAGAGAGAGAGAGAGAGAGAGAGAAAGAGAGAGAGAGAGAGAGAGAGAGAGAGAGAGAGAGAGAGAGAGGGGAGAGAGAGAGAAACAGAGAGGGGAGAGAGAGAGAGGGGAGAGAGAGTGAGGGGAGGGAGAGAGACAGAGGGGGGAGATAGAGAAAGAGGAGAGAGAGAGGAGAAGGAGAGAGAGAGAGGGGAGAGAGAGGAGAGAGAAAATGAGGGGAGAGAGAGAGAGAGGGGGGGAAGAGAGAGAAGAGAAAGAGGGGAAAGAGAGAGGGGAGAGAGAAAAAGAGGGGGGAGATAGAGAGAGGGGAGAGAGAGAGACAGAGGGGGAGAGGGAGAGAGAGACATTGAGAGAGGGGAGAGAGAAAGAGAGAGCGGAGAGAGAGAGAGAAAGAGAGAGGGGAGAGAGAGAGAGAAAGAGAGAGAGGGGATATAGAGAGAAAGGGGAGAGAGAGGGGGAAGGAGGGGAAAAGAGAGAGGGGAGCGAGAGAGAGGGGAGAGAGAGAGGGGAGAGAGAGGGGAGAGAGAGGGGAGTGAGAGAGAAGGGAGCGAGAGAGAGGGAAGCGATAGAGAGGGGAGCGAGAGAGAGGGGAGCAAGAGAGAGGGAAGCGAGAGAGAGGGGAGAGAGAGAGAGAGGGGAGAGAGAAAGGGGAGATGGAGAGAGAGAGTAGAGAGAGAGAGAGCGCAAAAGAGGGGAGAGAGAGAGTGCAAAAGAGGGGGGAAAGAGAGAGCACAAAAGAGAGGGGGGAGAGAGCTCAAAAGAGAGGGGGAGAGAGAGCTCAAAAGAGAGGGGGGGGAGAGAGAAAGCAAAAGAGAGTGGGAGGGTGAGAACGCAAGGGGTGGGACCACTGTACTGCAAAAAATGGCCCATGTGAACGGGCTTTAGGACTAGTATATGTATATTTCAAAATAAATTATCAATCTCAATAATGATATGAAGGAGGGTGCTAACTGTCAGTAGTTATGAAGATAAAAAAAGAGAAAGAAAAGTGACATTATATTAGCACTCAAAAGATACTATATCGAATATATGGCTAATATGGCAAGTGATATCACCTTGATCAGTGATTAATAAAACTTAACATTTAATAAGGATATACAAAATATAATGAGTGTGGTATAAGTATATTAAAACTTAGATTAATAATTGTGTATAAAGGGTGACCGCATCCACTGAGGGTTTAACAAATAACTCTGAATTGAATAACACCGCAAGCCACACAGCTCAGTGCAAACCAAACAGGGCTCATAGATTGCAAGTAAATTTACCTAAAAAGGGGATTGACCCCACCAACAATGTAACTAAGTTATGCTATATTAAGCCAGGTAAGCAAGGTTCTGAGTGACTGCGGTAATAGATACGGGTATAACCCAGCAAATCAATAACTGTAGACACTATATAAGTGGATGCTGCCCCCAGATACGCGGTCACCCTTTGTACACAATTATTAATGAAAGTTTTAATATACTTACACCACACTCATTATATTTTATATATCCTTATTAAATGTTAAGTTTTATTAATCACTGATCTAGGTGATATTCCTTGCCATATTAACCATACATTCGATATAGTATCTTTTGAGTGCTAATATACTGTCACTTTTCTTTCTCTTTTTTTGTCTTTAAAACGTATATGACAAGGTGTATTGTGTGTTTGTGTATATATATATTTATATATATATATTATATATATATATATATATATATATATATATATATAATGTGTTTAATTGTGTATTTGCTGTAAATATTTTACATTCCAATGATCTTCACATAGGAGAAAATGTTCTTAGTATTTTTAAATATACATTCCTAGTGATGTCGCGAACCTAAAAATTTGGGTTCGCGAACGGCGAACGTTAACTTCCGCAAAAGTTCGCGAACGGGCGAACCGGGCAAACCGCCATAGACTTCAATAGGCAGGCGAATTTTAAAACCCACAGGGACTCTTTCTGGCCACAATAGTGATGGAAAAGTTGTTTCAAGGGGACTAACACCTGGACTGTGGAATGCCGGAGGGTGATCCATGGCAAAACTCTCATGGAAAATTACATAGTTGATGCAGAGTCTGGTTTTAATCCATAAAGGGCATAAATCACCTAACATTCCTAAATTGTTTGGAATAACGTGCTTTAAAAAATCAGTTATGATGTTGTATCGATCAGGTAGTGTAAGGGTTACGCCCGCTTCACAGTGCGCAGTGTAGGTAATATACCTGCCCTGACCATGCTTTGCAGACCAGGTATCAGTGGTCAGATGGACCCTTGCCCTAACACTGTGTGCCAGACATGCCATTATAGCAGACTTATATGGCTTTGGCGTTGCTTTTTGGTAATTAGAAGGCTGCTAAATGCCACTGCGCACCACAAGTGTTTTATGCCCAGCAGTGAAGGGGTTAATTAGGGAGCATGTAGGCAGCTTGTAGAGTTAATTTTAGCTTAAGTGTAGTGTAGTAGACTACCCAAAGTATTGATCTAGGCCCATTTTGGTATATTTCATGCCACCATTTCACCGCCAAATGCGATCAAATAAAAAAAATTGTTAATTTTTTCACAAACTTTAGGTTTCTCACAGAAATTATTTACAAACAACTTATGCAATTATGGCATAAATGGTTGTAAATGCTTCTCTGGGATCCCCTTTGATCAGAAATAGCAGACTTATATGGCTTTGGCGTTGCTTTTTGGTAATTAGAAGGCCGCTAAATGCCACTGCACACCACACATGTTTTATGCCCAGCAGTGAAGGGGTTAATTAGGGAGCATGTAGGCAGCTTCTAGAGCTAATTTTAGCTTAAGTGTAGTGTAGTAGACAACCCAAAGTATAGATCTAGGTCCATTTTGGTATATTTCATGCCACCATTTCACAGCCAAATGCGATCAAATAAAAAAAAAAAAGTTTTCTTTTTCACAAACTTTAGGTTTCTCACAGAAATTATTTATAAACAACTTATGCAATTATGACATAAATGGTTGTAAATGCTTCTCTGGGATCCCCTTTGTTCAGAAATAGCAGACTTATATGGCTTTGGCGTGCTTTTTGGTAATTAGAAGGCTGCTAAATGCCACTGCGCACCACACGTGTTTTATACCCAGCAGTGAAGGGGTTCATTAGGGAGCATGTAGGCAGCTTGTAGAGTTAATTTTAGCTTAAGTGTAGTGTAGTAGACAACCCAAAGTATTGATCTAGGCCCATTTTGGTATATTTAATGCCACCATTTCACCACCAAATGCGATCAAATTTAAAAAAAACTTAAATTTTTTCGCAATTTTAGGTTTCTCACGGAAATTATTTACAAACAGCTTGTGCAATTATGGCACAAATGGTTGTAAATGCTTCTCTGGGATCCCCTTTGTTCAGAAATAGCAGACATATATGACTTTGGCGTTGCTTTCTGGTAATTAGAAGGCCGCTAAATGCTGCTGTGCATCACACGTGTATTATGGCTAGAAGTGAAGGGGTAGTTTGTAGGGAGCTTGCAGGGTTAATTTTAGCTTTAGTGTAGAGATCAGCCTCCCACCTGACACATCAGACCCCCTGATCCCTCCCAAACAGCTCCCTTCCCTCCCCCACCCCACAATTGTCCCCGCTATCTTAAGTACTGGCAGAAAATCTGCCAGTACTAAAATAAAAGGTTTTAAAAAATTTTTTTTAGCATATTTACATATGCTGTGGTGTAGCATCCCCCCTTAGCCCCCAACCTCCCTGATCCCCCTCAAAACAGTTCTCTAACCCTCCCCATCTGCCTTATTGGTGGCCATCTTGGGTACTGGCAGCTGTATGCTATTATTTCACAGTCGAAAAAGTATGGGTTTTTTTAAATGTACACTACTGTTACAACAGATATGAGTGGTGGCACTGGGCAAGTGGGCACAGTATACGCTGTGAGCCTGACACACACGCTGGCAGGCAGGCAACTGCAATTAGATTACACAGGAAAAAATGTTCTAGCCCTAAAAAGGGCTTTTTGGGGTGCCGTCCTTACAGCAGAGATCAGATGAGTCCTTCAGGACTGTAGTGGACACTGAATACACTAGCCTAGCTATCGATGTCCCTATTAAATCAGCAGCAGCTACACTGTCCCTCCTCTCACTAAGAATGCAGCTTCCAAATGAATCTAAAATGGATGCTGTCCAGGAGGTGGGAGGGCCTGGGAGGGAGGGTCTGCTGCTGATTGGCTGTAATGTGTCTTCTGACTGTGAGGTACAGGGTCAATGTTTACTCAATGATGATGAATAGGGGGCGGATCGAACATCGCATATGTTGTTCGCCCGCCGCGGCGAATGAGAACATGCTATGTTCGCCGGGAACTATTCGCCGGCAAACTATTTGCAACATCACTATACATTCATATATATATATATATATATATATATATATATATATATATATATATATATATATATATATATATATATATCAAAAAAGTATCCCAGCTATTTTTGTATCCAAGGGGTTGCAGGACCCTTATTGTTTCCTGTGGACTCCACTACAAATTGGATCTATGCTGGCTTAATAGTGTTGTACCTATTCCTTGTTTTTTTTTGTTTTTTATATATATATATATATATATATATATGTATATATATTTAAAACTAAAAATAATATTTCTTCTATGTGAAGAACATTGGAATGTAAAATATGAATGACTCACGTTGGGTTGAGCACACTTGGTCTAACTCAGTGTTGGCGTAGTGTGTTTTTTTAGCAGCACAATCTATTAAAGTCTATGGGGAAAATAAATGAATGCAGTCTCAATATTCGAAGTCCAAAAGTTAGAATGCAAATTATTTACTTTCAACTTGCAATACGCACACTAACTTGCGCATGTTGAAAGTTTACTTCTGACAGTGTTTGCACTAAAGCATTAAATATGGCTGCAAGGAGAATTTCAGGACATCTGGGCTTGTGAGACTACACACTTAGGTGTGCAAGTGTAACTTATGACAGAAGGCTGTCAACTCACAGGCAGGGTCCTCTACCCTTTTATCTGGTCTATCATTACCTCTTATAAATGTTACTAATGAATATTACATCTATGTTTATTGCTTACAGAGGGCCATATTCCAAATGAAGAGCAAACGTTTGCGTGCAAGTGATATCAGGTTTTCGCGATCGTTTGCTTGCAGGTTAAATTGTGTTCATATTATGAGTTGAATGTAAATGCGATAACTTCAGCACGATTGCAATTTACACTAGAATGATTACCGTGATTTCAGAGCTGTGGTTAACTGTTTCGCGAAAATAAAAAAATAAAAATATATTATGAATTACAGTTACACTCATAATAACACCATATAATAAAAATTATTTAAAAAAAAATTCACACAAAAGTTATAAGTGCTCAAAGATATAAGGTCTCAGGTGTAAGAAAAAAAAGATGCATATTTATATATATATATATATATATATATATATATACAAATGAATGTATGTATTTATATGTGCATATATGTATTTACAAACATCTAAACACATTTAAACACATATATACTAGGGATGGGCGAATGTGTTTATATTCGAATTCGAATGTTAGAACGAATGTTATTGTAGAAATTTGATTTACATAATAGAATGGTAGTGGAAGGCATATTTGTGCATGTAACGTCTTAAGGGTTATGCTGCCTGACTGAAATGTGAAGCTGTGCAGTTTGTGAGTTTGCAACATTTGTGTTGGGTGGGGACTCTTACCTGTTATAAAAGTGCATGGATGCTGGAACACTTCCTCTTTCTTGTCTGCAACTGCTGGAGAGAGGTTTTTTCTGTTGGTGTGATGGTGCGGCCTAGACGTCAGTCGGTTCCTCCGAAGTGGCTGAGGGAGTCTTCGTCAGTGTCACGGCGAGTACCTGTTAGGGGGAGAGGTGTTAGTTTGGGTGCTGGGGAGGTAGGCCTCTGTCCTTCCCAGGGGGTAGGCCTCACTCCTCAGGAGCTGGGGGAGCCTTCTGGCGTGTCATCCTCCTCCTCCCTTTTCCCTATGTCCCAGGGGGAGGGTCTGTCAGATTCGGGGCTGGGTTCTGGGGGTGTTGGGGACAATGGGGGGGAGGAGGGGGCCCCGGATGGCTCGATCGGCCTCCCGGAGGTGTTTAGGGTTGGGCAGGATACCCAGGGTTGCGGGCGGGCCGGCGGGCCTAGTTTGGGGCCTGTGGGTGCACTGGTGGCCCAGGAGCACGAAGTTGTGGAGCGGGGGCAGGTTTTCCAGGGTCGCGGGCGGACCGGCGGGCCCGTTTTGGGGCCTGCAGGTGCGCCTATGGCCCGGGAACCGGAGGGTTTGGTGTCGAGTAATGGGCCTTTGGGCCTGCACCATGTGTTTCCGCCTGGTGGCCTAGTGGATCCCTCCCCTCCCTCCGTAGCCTTGGTTGGTGTGGATTGCGACCCACATGGTGTCCCCTCTTTCAATGGTGGTTCCGGTGGGTCTGCAGCCTCCTCCGCGGTCGGGTACTTACCTGACTTACCTGTTCCGGAGGTAGCACAGGTGGCGGTTGCGGCCTTGATTCAGGCCCTCTTGGCGGGAGCAAGCCCGAGCATCGTGGCGGGTAGCGGGCACTCCGGCGTCGTCCATGAGGGTCCGGCGGGTGTTTCTGCGGTAGGCAGCGTGGTCCTCTTGGGAGCGGCGGGTGGTGCGTCCTCTTCTGGCGATGTCTTCCGGTCGGTGTGGGGCGGCGGTGATGTCACTTCCGGTAGTCGCGGTCGTGACGTCACTTCCGGAGCACCGCGAGTATGAGGTCACTTCCGGTTTCGGGCGCGGTCAGGAGCAGTCGGGTCTCCGGGTTGGGCATGGCAGCAGCGAAGGTGAGTTGGGGGTCTGGGGATCCGGGAGAGACGGCACCGGACAGGCAAAGGCTGTGGGCAGGCATATGGGGGCAGGCACCTGGCAACTTGAGACGCACGTGGGGGCACAAGGGGGCAGGCATAGGGGGGCAGACACCTGGCAGATGGAGTCGCATGTTGGGGCTTATGTTGGCAGTGGGGGTTTGGGCCCTAGGGGGCTTGATGGTGCTGGGAAATGGGGTAGGGGCGGTAGGTCGCTCACAGAAGTAGCAAACATGCAGGGAAGTGCCGGGCAGGAAATTCGGCCGGCGGGGGGAGGGAATTTGGTCATTAGTGGGCATGAGCCTCTGGGGAGAGGACAACAAGATGTCATGGGAGAGATCTTTAGGTTGGCCTCGATGTTAGCCCGAGGGTCGCAATCGTCATCCACTGGAGAGGGGCATCCTCAGCACCCAGCACCGGTTGGTGCAGGGGGTTTGGAGCCTGGTCATGCTGGTATGAGTCACGGAGGGGGCGGGCGAACAAGGGCCAGCGCTTGCACATAGGAGTGAAGGGGGTAGCAGGGGGAGGCAGTTGGGTGTTGGGGTCCAGATGGGTGGGCAGCAAGCTAGCCCTGGTGTTGAGCGGGGTGGGGGTGGTGCCTGTTTTGTGATTCCCGGTACTCCCAGCTCTGTTTTCTCTCCACAGGTGAGCGGGGATGCAGTTGTGGCAGCAAGCCAGGAGGCTGGGCGAGCGGTGGCTCAGAGGACCAGAGCAGGCCAGGAGGCACTTCCCCCTACAGCACCGGGAGCAGGTGAGATTACATTAAGCGGGGAGATGGGGGAGGGTGTGGGTGTGGGTCATCTAGCGATACTGGCTCTGAGAGTGACGACTCCCTAGGGCCAGTGTCTAAACCTCAAAAACGTGTGTTGAAGTACCTACGTAGGTTGGTAGCTGGGCAGCAGAAGCAGGAATTGAGGCTTGCTCCGGGGTGGGGGAGCACAGGCAGGGGTTCCTGGTCAGGGTGCATTAGGTAGTCAGCAGGTAGGGCCGGGGGCTGTGAGCTTGGCGTTGGCAGACAGGAAAGTGGCGCTGCAGGGGGATGCATACCCCTGCAATGTGCACTCATTGCATTCGCACCTTAAGGCTAAGGTGATTAAAAAAATCAGGGAGGGCAAATACGTGCACATCTTTGACTTGTTGCTCGAGGCCCATAAGGCCAAGGAGCGAAGCGAGGACGGCTCGGGCCCTAAAAAGGTGAAGAGGCCTGAGACGATGGATGAGTGGCGCACATGCTTTAGGGTATTGGCGTCCTGTCTGGTGGAGGCGAAGCCAGAGTTGAGGGTTGACATGTTAAAATACATGGAGACGATTGAGTTTGTCCACAAAACTTATAAGGAAGGGGTGTGGCGGTCTTACGACGCGGACTATAGGAGAAAGATGGTGGGGAACCCTCTGCTGACCTTTGGCACTATGGATGTACATTTATGGCAGCGCTTGGATTTGGAACGCTCCCCTTCCCCCCCTTCAGGTGTAAGGGTAGGGGGGAGCAGGCAGCTAGGTGGAGTCAAGAGGAAAGGCCGGGAATGTTGGAAGTTCAATGATAGGAAGTGTGATCGGGGAGCAAACTGCTCCTTTTGACACTCTTGCCTATACTGCGGTGCGGGCCATCCAGGGTCCGAATGTGTTAGACAGAAAGAGATGGAAGGTCGAGGTGCCGGCAGAGGGTCTGCTGGGCAAAGGGCCCCAATGCCATTGAGGCCGAATGCCCTTGAGCCATGGCTCAGGGCCTACCCAGACAGGCGGGCAGGGGAGCTTCTCCTGTCCGGGCTTCGCAAGGGTTTCCTCATTCCGGTGGTGGGACCGGTGATTGGGGCATGACGGAAGCGGAACCTCAATTCGGCGTATGAATTCCCCGATGTGGTGAGGAAAAAGTTGGGCAAAGAACTGGGGTTGGGGCGTATGGCAGGCTCCTTCCCGGAGCCCCCCATTGAGGGATTGGTGGTTTCCCCGCTGGGGGTTGTGCCGAAGAAGGAAGCGGGGAAATTCCGGTTAATCCAGCACTTATCATATACGAAAGGTAATTCGGTTAATGGCGCTATCAAACCGGAGGTTAGCTCCGTTTTCTATCAGTCGTTTGACCAGGCAATGGTTTTGGTGCAACAGGCAGGGGTTGGGGCCCTCTTGGCGAAGCTTGACATTGAGTCAGCTTTCCGCTTGTTGCCAATTCACCCGGCATCCTTTCGGTTGATGGGGTGCTGGTTCGAGGGTGCCTATTTTGTAGATCGTTGTCTCCCAATGGGTTGCTCGGTCTCATGTGCGTTCTTCGAGACGTTCAGTACATTCCTGCACTGGGCTGTTTTTTCGGAGGCGCAGGGTGGGCTTATAGCCCATTACTTGGATGACTTTCTGCTGATCGGCAGAGCCGGGTCGACAGAATGTGCACGGCTCATGTCAGTAATGAGGGCGTTATTCTCGCATTTCGGGGTACCATTGGCAGAAGACAAGACCCAGGGGCCATGCACTCGCCTGACATTTCTGGGTATTGAGATTGATACCCTAGAAAGGTGGTGCAGGTTGCCAGAGGATAAAGTGGTGCGTATGCTAGCTGCAGTTTCTTCGGCTACGGCGGCTGACCAGCTCTCGATACGGGAGTTACAGTCATTACTGGGTCTGCTGAATTTCGCTTGCAAGGTTATCCTGATGGGCAGGGTGTTCAACAGGAGGTTGGAAGGCCCACTAAAGGGATGCAGCAGGAGTCGCAAGTCGTGTGGGGTATCCCCAGATATGAAGGAGGACCTGAGAGTCTGGGAGTTGTTCTTGGAGGATTTCAATGGGGTCCTGTTGTGGAGACATGAGAGGACTTCTAGTCAGGCTCTGCATCTGTTCACAGATGCGGCTTGTGCAGTGGGTTACGGGGCTTACTTCAGCGGCGCTTGGAGCACCGAGGAGTGGCCTCAGGCCTGGATTGAGAGGGGATGGACCAGGAATCTTACACTCCTGGAGTTGTTCCCTATTGTAGTGGCCATCGAGTTATGGAGGCAGCGATTGGCTAATAGAAATGTGATATTCTGGTGCGACAATATGAGCGTTGTGTTTGCTATCAACAACCTTTCAGCCTCTTCCCCTATTGTGGTACGCTATCTTCAATGGTTAGTGCTGCAGTGCCTTTGGCACAACATTGACTTTACGGCACGTGTCCGGGGTCAATAATGTGTTGGCAGATGCGATGTCGCGGGGCCAATGGGAGGCATTTAGGAAATCGGCACCAGGGGCGGCGAAGGTTGGTACTCCTTGTCCTTCCTTTCTTTGGCAGGTGGCGGAAGGGGGGATGTGCTGACTTTGATGGTTCAAAAAATGGTAAAATTTTTTGCTTCACATCAAGGACGTTTGTTGTGCGTCTTACGTCCGATGATGACCTTTATGGGTCTGGAGCTATTTCTGGAGTGAAGGTAGAAGTCACCAGCTGGCGTGGCAGGGTCCTGGCCGAATAATTTTTATGGTTTCCGCGAGGGTGTGGTCGAGCTAATGGGAGGGGCATGATGTTGCAAGTCGCAGCTTGTAACGCTTCTCCCCGCGGGCCTGCTGACCTAGAAACCCCTTGAGGATGATGCCAGCCTCTGAAGGGCAATGCTTGGCAGGAGCATTGCGACAACCAATCCCGGCCGGTGACTTCACTACGCTTGCTGTAGATACTAAGTTATTGTTAGGTATAGGATATAGATTAGTCTCAGATGCCGCCACCTTTCGATATAAGCCTTAAGCTTCACAAGTTAAATAAGTTTAGAGTTTGCCTGGTTTTGTTTTAATAAACGCGACCTTGCTTCACGGTCTTATACCTCCAAATATGTGTCTGTGTCTTTATTGGGTAAGGTGGGAATTAAGTCATGGCGATTTGACCCTTATGTTGATAAGAACGAATATTCTTAAAAATTAGATTTTCTAATGTTATTTACAGCTTTCAAATGTCACATTCGAATTTGAATGTCACATTCGAATTTGAATGTCACATTCAAATTCGAATGTCACTTTCGAATTCGAATATCACATTTATAAAACACAATTGTAGACTTGAAACACTATTTTGAATTTGAATGTCACATTCGAATCGAATATCACATTCGAATCAAATATCACATTCGAATTTGAATATTACATTTATAAAACACAGTAATAGACTATAAATACTATTATGAATTTGAATGTCACATTTGAATCGAATATCACATTCGAATTCGAATATTACATTTAAAACACAGAATTAGACTAGAAATACTATTTCAAATTCGAATGTGACATTCAAATGTAGCATTCGAATTTGAAAATTACATTTATTAAACACAGTTGTAGACTAGAAATACTATTTCGAATTTGAATGTCACATTCGAATTCGAATATTACATTTCGAAATTGAATGAATAGATAGCTAAACATTCTATTATTCGAACAAATATTTTCGAATTTTATTGAAAAAAAAAAAAATTTGAATATAGAATGTTAGAATGTTATATGAACATTCGAAATTCGATTTGAACGAATGGATGTATCAAAATTCGTTTTAAATTTCGAATTTTTAGAAACATTCGCCAATCCCTAATATATACATATGTGCACACATATAGACATACATAGTGCATTGAAGACCTTTGCAGTTAATTAGATGAAAACATGAAAAATCATATTTATGCAATATTCATATTTAAAGGGACAGTCAATACCAGAATTTTTGTTGTTTAAAAAGATAGATAATCCCTTTATTACCCATTCCCCAGTTTTGCATGACCAACACAGTTATAATAATACACGGTTTACCTCTGTAATTACCTTGTATCGAACACTCTGCAAACTGCCCCCTTATTTCAGATCTTTGGACAGACTTGGATTTTAGCAGTGCTCATTACTTAGTAACTTCACGTGCGTGAGCTCAATGTTATCTATATGAAACACATGAACTAATGCCCTCTAGTGGTTAAAAGCTGTCAGATTAGAGGCGGCCTTCAAGGTCTAAGAAATTAACATATGAACTTCCTAGGTTTAGCTTTCAACTAAGAATACCAAGAGAACAAAGCAAAATTGGTGATAAAGTTAAATTGGAATGTTGTTTAAAATGAGATGCCCCATTTGAATTAACTATGGCCTAGATTACAAGTTGTGCGTTAGCCTTAAAAAGCAGAGGTCCTAGCGCTGCTTTTTAACGCTCGTTGGTATTATGAGTCTTGAAGGTACAGGTGTACTGCTCACTTTTTTGGCCAGACTCGGAAATACCGCAAATCCACTTATGTCAATTGCGTATCCTATATTTTCAATGGGACTTGCATAGCGCCGGTATTACGAGTCTGACAAGAAGTGATCAGTAAACCCTCTCCTGTCAAGCCTGGTACCGCATTTAAAAGTCAGTAGTTAAGAGTGTTAGGTTTTTTTAAGGGGTTATTGGGTGGGTTTTAGAGTAGGGTTGGTTGTGTTGGTGGTGGGTTTTTATGTTGGAGGGGGAATTGTAAATTTTTTTTCAGGTAAAAGAGCTGATTACTTTGGGACAATGCCCCGCAAAAAGCCCTTTTAAGGGCTATTTGTAATTTAGTGTAGGGTAGGGCGTTTTTTATTTTGGGGAGGCTTTTTTATTTTTTGGGGGGATTAGATTAGGTGTAATTAGTTTAAAAATCTTGTAATTTCTTTATTATTTTCTGTAATTTAGTGTTTGTTTGTTTTTTGTACTTTAGATAATTTTATTTAATTGTAATTAATTGTATTTAATTTAGGTAATTAATTTAATTGTAGTGTAGTGTTAGGTGTAAAGGTTTTATTTTACAGGTAAATTTGTCTTTATTTTAACTAGGTAGTTATTAAATAGTTAATAACTATTTAATAACTATTCTACCTAGTTAAAATAAATACAAAGTTGCCTGTAAAATAAAAATAAACCCTAAGATAGCTACAATGTAACTATTAGTTATATTGTAGCTAGCTTAGGGTTTATTTTATAGGTAAGTATTTAGTTTTAAATAGGAATAATTTAGTTAATTGTAGTAATTTTATTTAGATTTATTTTAATTATATTTAAGTTAGGTTTAGGGGTTAATAACTTTATTATAGTGGCGGCGACGTTAGGGGCGGCAGATTAGGGGTTAATAAATTTAGGTAAGTTGCTGCGACATTGGGGGCAGCAGAGTAAGGGTTAATAAATAAAATGTAGGTGTCGGCGATGTTGGGGGCAGCAGATTAGGGGTTCATAAGTATAATGTAGGTGGCGGCGGTGTCCGGAGTGGCAAATTAGGGGTTAATAATATAATTCAGGTGTCGGCGATGTTGGGGGCGGCAGATTAGGGGTTAATAAGTGTAAGATTAGGGGTGTTTAGACTCGGGGTTCATGTTAGGGTGTTAGGTGTAGACATAAATGTATTTTCCCCATAGGAATTAATGGAGCTGCGTTAGGAGCTTTACGCTGCTTTTTTGCAGGTGTTAGTTTTTTTCAGCTGGCTCTCCCCCATTGATTCCTATGGTGAAATCGTGCACAAGCACGTTTTACCAGCTCACCGCTAACGTAAGCAGCGCTGGTATTGAGATGAGATGTGGAGCAAAATTTTGCTCTATGCTCAAACCCGTAATACCAGCGCTGTCTCTAAGTGAGTGGTGAGCATAAACTGCTCGTTAGCACCGCACAGCCTCTAACACAAAACTCGTAATCTAGGCGTATGTATTTACTGTAAATTTTTCACATTCCAATGCTCTGCACAAAGGGGAATATGTTATTTTTATTTATAAATAGATATTCCTATATATATCTGTATATATATCTATACCTTTATATAATACTGTATATATATATATATAGGTATAGATATATATTGTACCAAAATACCATTACATATATATAGAAATATGTACTTATGAATAAATAGAACATATTCTTCTATGTGAAGAACATTGGAATGTGAAATAATAATATTTTCATGTTGAGTTAGCGCACTTGATAATATGCGATCGGGTTAGCACATATAAGAATATGCAATCGGGTTAACGCATATGAAAATATGAGTCAAGTGAGGTGTTAGTTTCCTTTTCCACTTTTTTTCTCCATTGACTTCTATGGGGAAAAGGGTTATCGTGTGCATGATATTCTAATTGGGCTAGAAGTAAGCTGTTGGCTTAGTGCGAGAGTGCAAACTGTTTGCTTTCAACTCATAATAAGAGCGCAAAAAGTTTACTTCTATAGCAATTACGCTCTAGAGCTAAATAGCGCTCCACTCGTGATCTGGCCCAGAATCTGTTAGTGCTCTAAATAGAAATATTATTATTATAATACTATCATAACAATAATAATAATAATAATAATTAAAAAATTGCATATTTATTTGAGTTTCATAAAGACTGTTGCTGGATTTCAGGTAAAATTATATTTAAAAAGTATTTTTTTTTTTTTTATTATTATTATTATTTTAATTTTTTTAAGATAACAAAAATAAAATTATTATTTGCAGAGAGGCAGACTTTAAAACTTTTGAGTACAGCCAGAAACAGAAGTGTTGAAAACAAGAGTAAAACTGATGAAAATTATTGTTCCATGTTTATGTAATCCTATTTGGTTAAATTAACCACAGGTTTTTGCTTTTCTTCTTTGCATTTTATTTATATTTTTCCCTTGGGGGATTTAATCCTCATAGATGTTAAATCATGTTTTGCTTTTTTTTTTTTTTTGCTTTTTTTTTTTAATGTTGATGGCATATTTCAAAAGATATAACACGTTAATGAAATTCAAAGTAAAATACTTTGCTATTGAGCTTACTTGTAAATGTAAAATTATATCACATACATTTATATGCTTTGTCAATTACATCTGATATAGGGACTGTTTGTTTCAGCCCTCCTAAAAATGAAACTAGAATGGGAAAACAACCTATTTCCTTATTAGGTTCAGGAGTCAAAGGACTCAGCCAGGAGCCGTAGGCTTCAAGAGCATAGAAGATTAAGACATATATTGGATTCATGATGGAGGGCACGAAGTTCATTTTCAAAATAAAACAGAATATTATTCATATTCCTTTTAAAATTCAGATTGCCAGGTGACCTGTGACATGTCAGCAGTGTATTACATTTTCAATGAGCAGTATGTATGAAGCTGGTAGATGAGGAAAGAGCTCCCTGTTTTTCATACTAAGATATTGTTGACGGAATTTTAGTCGTAAATAGGGGCAAGAAAAAATATTTATTTTTAATAAAAACAGGAGCAGAATTGTAGCCTTACTACATTAGGGAACACTGTAAATTATCCTCGACCTAAAGATTTTCTGTATCATTATATCTCATTCTGATTCTGATATACCTGGAATCTATCATTAACCAAAATAAATAAATAATAATAATAATCAAAAAAAATGAGAGAAAAAAATCTAAGAGCATTTTAAGCAAGTTTGATATGAGTACTATGTACAGGAAGCACATTTTTTTTATTGTGAGAAATTAGATTTAGCTAGTTCACCATCTGCGAAAAAGATATTATTGAAAACACATATGCATGCATACAAGACTGCTGATTTTCATATATATTAAAACCCATAACTGCAGCAGAAGATAAAGCCTCGCAGCCTGTTAAGGTTTGTATTTAAAACTTCACCATGCTTGGCTGACAAAGAATAATAGGAATTTGTTAACCAAAATTATACAATATTTGTTAATGACATAATTATAAAGTTTAACTTAAATTTATAAAAACAAGGTATGCATTTTGGTAATCTGTGAACATTATTTAATATAATAACCTATGCAATGGTTACGCAGTTGTAAATGAGATTTAAAAGATTTCTAAATGTTTCCACAAATTATGAGTACAATTAGATGAAAACTATTTTTTTTATGTTACAATTTTTGCCCCAGCCAGGCAACCTGTCTGTCTGCATTCAGGGCAGATGAACAGTATTCCTTTGCATGCAGTTATAATTGCACAAAAAAATACTTATGCAGCCCCAACCCTGCTAGAGCAAGGCATTTTAATGCCAGATAGGTTAAGAGACAGTAATCCTAAGACAGCTGCTTCTTAAAGGGACATGATACCCAAATATGTTATTTCCCTCCTTAAATTAAGCAAGCTTACTATGAAATCTCACAAGATTTCTGTGAAATCTCATGAGATCATGGTGAAGCAAAGCATGACCTCAGTACTGCTGATGCTGATTTTTTTGGGGAGGTTTAACTTGCAGCTGGACAGTAGCTGAAGGATAACTGTTCACAGAAAACTTAACATTGTGAGCTGAAAAAATTGTAAGGTAAAATATTTTCATTTTTTGCATAGAGATGTTCAGGTGATATTTTCTTATCAGCTTTTAAGAGTTATGCTGCATCACTTTCAATTGATTTAGCATATGGGTATGATGTCCCTTTAACAGTTGCAGAATCAATTGAGCGTGCTTGCAGCAGAAAGGTTTTGAAGCTGTATCTGCAGCTTGATAAATGGAGTTCTATATACTGGTACTTGACTTGTTGTTAAATAATGTACAGTTATAATTTACTCTAGCTGTTCAAATATAGAATACCTTGTTTTTTATTGTTTCTAATTCCCATTTATCACTGTAATATTTATTTACACTACAAATGTTCCACTGATTTATTTTGGCTCTTAATTTTCAACAAGAATTGAATAATACATTGTAGCGTAGGTTTCTTTGTGTGCAGTTATTAATATCAGAAAGATTGCTGCATTGGGAATGTTGACCATGACAATACCTTGTGGCGATATATTAAAGGGACAGTCTACAATAGAATGTTTATTGTTTTAAAAGATAGATAATCCCTTTGTTACCCATTCCCCAGTTTTGCATAACTAAAACAGTTATATTAATATACTTTTTACCTCTGTGATTACCTTGTATCTTAGAACCTTCTTCCAGCCCCCTGATCCCATGACTGTGACTGTTTATTGTCTATTGTCTTGCAGTTAGCATTGTGTTGGGCTAAATCTTACATAACTTTCTGTGCCTGAACACGGTGTTATCTATATGGCCCATGTGTACTTTCAGTATCTTTGTGTTGAAAAGGAATTTAAAAAGCCTGTGATAAGAGGCAGCCCTCAAGGGTTTAGAAATTAGCAAATGAGTCTGCCTAGGTTTAGTTTCAACTAAGAATACTAAGAGAAAAAAGCAAATTTTGATTATAAACGTAAATTGGAAAGTTGATTAAAATTACATGTCCTATCTGAATAATGAAAGTTTAATTTTGACTAGACTGTCCCTTTAAGTGTAACTTGATGTTGCCACACATCACTTTCCCCAATAGACTGTCACTGAACACTCATCGCAACGCTGTACTATTAGTGTTAAAAGTTAAAAAGGACACTAAAGGTAAAATAAAACTTTCATAATTCAGATACAGCATGATCTTTTATGAGACTTTACAATTTACTTCAGCTTAAAATTGTGCACAGTCCTTTTTATATGCACAATTTTTGAGGCACCTACTACTACTGAGCTTGTGCAAATGTTCACAGTGTATACTCGAATAAATCTGTTATTGGTTGATAGCTGTCACATGTTATAGGGAGCCGGCAAATTTTTGAAATTTTTCAGAAAAAAAAGCTATTAATGTAAAATTGCATTTTTTTATTATTATACCATGTGTTAATAATTAATGATGTATTTCCACTTTTCCTTTAAAGGGACATTTGAATGCAACATTTACATGATCTAACATGTTAAAAAAATTACATGAGTTAATTTGTTCCTAAGGAAACAGCTGTTACTAGCTGAGAAATGCATTACAAGTTTTTAATAGTTTTTAAATAAATGTTTCATTACTACGGTGACCTGCTATATTTATGTTTGCACTTTCTAGCTATGCCATCTATTGGCTTTCTGCCTTATATGGCTATGTGCTAAGTGTTTGTTCCATTTGGAGTCATTGGGTGTGTCCTGTTGAATTTATCGCAGTTCCACGTTGCTGGAGATGCACTCAGCAAGCTTATTTATCCTTGTAGAGGGAATACAGGATCCAGGATATTTTTGTTTCTTTCACAATCTCTGCATACTCAACCATTTTTCACACTTAAACTGCTCTCTACTCACCCCAACCATCTTTTTTTTTTTTTCAAATGTCCCAGTGTAACTGCCTTAGGGCAACTACCTGAGTCCCATACTGCAACTTACCCTCCTTAAAGGGACACTGAACCCAATTTTTTTTCTTTCGTGATTCAGATAGAGCTTGAAATTTTAAGCAACTTTCTAATTTACTCCTATTATCAAATTGTCTTTATTATCTTGGTATCTTTATTTGAAATGCAAGAATGTAAGTTTAGATGCCGGCCCATTTTTGGTGAACAACCTGGGTTGTCCTTGCGGATTGGTGGATAAATTTATCCACCAATAAAAAAGTTCTGTCCAGAGTTCTGAACCAAGAAAAAAGCTTAGTTGTCTTCTTTTTCAAATAAATATAGCAAGAGAACAAAGATAAAATGATAATAGGAGTAAATTAGAAAGTTGCTTAAAATTGCATGCTCTATCTGAATCACAAAAGAGAAAAATTTGGGTTCAGTGTCCCTTTAAATTACTTTCTGACATCACACTAACAAGTTAGAGTACTCATTGTATTAGAATGTCCTTTTAAGATTAGGGCTTAATGTTAGGAAAAGGGTTAACATCTTTGCACCCCAGCAGCAATGTTGCACATAATTATGATGTGTGGGACAAATTGCTTTAAACATGTCACTTGCAACACTGTGACCTCAGCAACATCTTGGTTGTGAAATTGTGGCACCCTCAATTTAACTGTTCCTGCAAAATTTTCATAGTGAAACATATCTAGTACATACTATGACTTGTTTTTACTATGGGCAAACAAGCTTACTGCAGTATAAATCTGATAATTGTACTAATTAAGAGTAATTTTTAAAACTGCAACAATCAAATATTTTATTTAAATGTTCAGTCTAACACCTGCTTGGTATATGTTGCTCAAAACTCTAATGGTTGATACTGTTGGAACATTCATTTGGATTTTACTAAACTGCACAAGTGATACAAGATCCTTATAAAATGAATATAGTTATGCTGACCAGGATGTTACAGAATTGATGGAGAAGTTAACTTTTTAAAAAGGGAGAACATAACAGTAGTGTAACAATGTGAGGTGCAGGAGTGATTTATCCAGCACCAAGCTAATTCTTTCAAAATCCTCTGTTCATCTCATCACTCTTTATAAAATAGAGAATCCTTAATTGGTCTGTGCTTCTCCAACATGTTTTTAATGAAAATGCAGCACATAACTCTAAGTTTGTTGGCTGGCAGGGCCCAATTTACAAAAGTGGGAGTGCAAGATAAGAAAAGAGTACATCTGCAGAGCAGGCTGTGCAATGAATCACAATGCCAGAGTTGAGCAGAATATAATTGAGTCCAACATCTCTGAGCACTTTCACCATAATTAATGATAATCTGTAACAGAGGAATCTGAGATTCCAGTTCAGAGGACTGTTTAATTAGGCCAAGTAATGAAAGCAGAAGCAGTACAAGAATATGGCCAGTTTCATGATTAATGATTCATGCTACTGAACACAAAAGTGCCGCACCGTTAACTCTAACGGATGCTGCATCTCTCTGGCATTTGCAAAATAGTGAAATGCATGCATTTTTGTATTCTAAAGATGTAACAGAGAAATCCTTTTCTGATTTATTTACTTGATAAATGCATTTTCCAAATACTTTGCTCTTGGGTAACTGAATATAAACAATATATGGGTTTCATAATCAAAATCTGTTTTTTATTTGTATAACAATAAATAGATTCACTTGCAGTTGAGCTGTATCACAAACTGTTTAGATAGATAGATAGATAGATAGATAGATAGATAGATAGATAGATAGATAGATAGATAGATAGATGCAGTATGTGTGTGTGTGTATGTTTTGTATTTTCAGATTTATACATTTTAAAAACATTATAAGGATATTAAATGACTGGGTACCTACTTGGGTTAACAAACAAATTTTGCTCAGAGAAATTTAAAAAGTGTACAAGCCTGAAAAACAGGGACATGACACCAAGAGGAACAAAAATGCCTAAGGCCTTAAATCAGAAGCCATCAAATTGCATGGGCTTTATGTGACTATGTACTCTTCTATTCAATAAACTCTACAAGATTTACAGTATTTAATGCAGAAATACATTCACAATAAGAAACCATGCATTATGATTTAACCTTTACTGTTTAAAAAAAAATGCTGTTACCTAATTTGACAATTGCATCTTCCCTTCTTCAAAAAGAAAAAAAAAAGTATTTCTATGGCATGATGATGTACTGTATGCTGTATTTAAAAAGGAAAACAATGCAAAATGTGACATTTACAAAATTTACTTCTGAAATCATTGAACAGCTGAGGTGCTCTTTTAGGGTGTGATTATAATTCCACAGAACTAGAGAATATACTGCCAGCTATTGGTTAATTAAAAATGATCCCTTAAAGATTCAAGCACTGCCAGCTCATTTTCTTGAAAATGTGCCAGAAATTCCTATACTGAGGTTGAAAAAAATGACAAATACAGGTAGGCAGTAGGGGAAGTAAATGAATCTAAAGAAAATGAGTGTAAACTGGTAAATGTCTAAAAGTACTGCTGCTGTTGCATTAACAAAAAATCACTCTTATTTCACATTCATATGCTGTTTTTTTAAACTAAAACCAAAAGGAAATTGCCTATAAAAAGCTGCACTTCCACATTTAATTCTACTCTGCTTCCTTGCATATTATTATTATAAAGAGCTTAATATAAAGGACTCACACGCACATATACATATGCTCTTTTATCACATACACACACAGTTCTTTGTTTGCTTTAATGTCAGAACAGAATGTATTTTGAACTATATACATATTTACAAGCCTACCTCATAGAAAATCTTAATTGATCTGCTTGTTCACAGACCATTATTATAAATAATGCATTGCACAGACCTAATAAATCCATGTGACAGGTCAAAGTGTTTATATGCAAAATGTGACAAGTTAACAGCATAGGACATGCAAAAAATAGAATACACCCTTATGTGCTATATTTGAGAGGTATGCTATGACAAACATGCCATCAATCAATATATATGAATATTGCACATAAATATGTTAATAATCCATACTTTAATGATAGAAAAGCACAGGTGGTGTTTTTCCATCAGGGTATTTGATTTAGCCTTGATTTAAAGGGATACTAAACCCTAATTTTTTCTTCAACGATTCAGATAGAGCATGCAATTTTAAGCAACTTTCTAATTTACTCCTCTTATCAAATTTTCTTCGTTCTCTTGGTATCTTTATTTGAAAAAGCAGGAATTAAGCTTTTGAGCCGACCCATTTTTGGTTCAGAATCTGGGTTGCGCTTACTGATTGGTGACTGCACACATTTACCTCTTGCCATTGGTTCACCCAATGTGTTCAGCTAACTTCCTGTAGTACAATGCTGCTCCTTTAACAAAGAATACCAAGGGATTGAAGCAAGTTTGCTAATTGAAGTAAATTAAAGAGTGGTTTAAAATTGTATTCACTATCTGAATCATGAAAGAAAAATTTGGGGTGTCATATCCCTTTAAGTAGCTCTGTTGCTATAGGCGGGATTAATTTAGCTGTATTGCAGATGTGGAGAGGAAAATTCTAAGAAATTGCATATAGGCCTAGATTCCAAACCCTTCAATGAGTTGGTATCACAGCCTTTCAGCCTTTCAGATAAACAGTTATTCAGATGATTTTAAAATGATATCTTGCTAAATTATCTCATCAGATATTTAACATTGAGAACCCTCACAAACCAATTTTTAATAAACAGAAAACATTTAACAGGTTTTAACACACACTTTTTGCATTAACTGCATAGCTCTTCTAGGTAACTTTCTCTAACACAGCCCATGTTCATTTTACTTCCTAGTTTTATAAAAAATTAGAAATAGTGAAAAAAGGGACATAAAACCCAGATATTTCCTCTCATGATATAGATATAGGGCTAGATTACATGTTGTGTGCTATTGTTAGCAAACATAATTGCAAGACTGCAGTGTTTTTTGCGCTCAAATCCACATTACAAGTGGTGCTGTGTGTATTTAACTTTCTCGTAATCACAGTAATTTATGATCCCCATATGTTCTATGGGCGGCATTGAGCAGCAATGTGCCCTTGTATTACAAGTTGCGCATTTTACGCTCAAACTTTTCTACCATTTGAAAGTACCTTGCTACACTATTAACCCTGAATCTCAAAATATCCTGCTACACAATTAACTGCTAATCCACCACACAACCCCATCGCAAATTACCTCCTTACAGCTAACCCCCCAACACCCCTACCCTAACACCCCCTAAGTTACCAAAAATAAAAAAAACATAATTTATGTAAGAACTTACCTGATAAATTCATTTCTTTCATATTAGCAAGAGTCCATGAGCTAGTGACGTATGGGATATACATTCCTACCAGGAGGGGCAAAGTTTCCCAAACCTCAAAATGCCTATAAATACACCCCTCACCACACCCACAAATCAGTTTAATGAATAGCCAAGAAGTGGGGTGATAAGAAAAAAGTGCGAAGCATAAATATAAGGAATTGGAATAATTGTGCTTTATACAAAAAAAGCATAACCACCACAAAAAAGGGTGGGCCTCATGGACTCTTGCTAATATGAAAGAAATGAATTTATCAGGTAAGTTCTTACATAAATTATGTTTTCTTTCATGTAATTAGCAAGAGTCTATGAGCTAGTGACGTATGGGATAATGACTACCCAAGATGTGGATCTTCCACGCAAGAGTCACTAGAGAGGGAGGGATAAAATAAAGACAGCCAATTCCACTGAAAATAATCCACACCCAAACAAAGTTTAAAACTTATAATGAAAAAAACTGAAATTACAAGCAGAAGAATCAAACTGAAACAGCTGCCTGAAGTACTTTTCTACCAAAAACTGCTTCAGAAGAAGAAAACACATCAAAATGGAAGAATTGAGTAAAAGTATGCAAAGAAGACCAAGTTGCTGCTTTGCAAATCTGAACAACTGAAGCTTCATTCCTAAACACCCAGGAAGTAGAAACTGACCTAGTAGAATGAGCTGTAATCCTTTGAGGCGGAGTTTTACCCGACTCGACATAAGCATGATGAATTAAAGATTTCAACCAAGATGCCAAAGAAATGGCAGAAGCCTTCTGACCTTTCCTAGAACCGGAAAAGATAACAAATAGACTAGAAGTCTTTCGGAAATTCTTAGTAGCTTCAACATAATATTTCAAAGCTCTAACTACATCCAAAGAAAGCAATGATTTCTCCTTAGAATTCTTAGGACATAATGAAGGAACCACAATTTCTCTACTAATGTTGTTAGAATTCACAACCTTAGGTAAAAATTTAAATGAAGTTCGCAACACCGCCTTATCCTGATGAAAAATCAGAAAAGGAGACTCACAAGAAAGAGCAGATAATTCAGAAACTCTTCTAGCAGAAGAGATGGCCAAAAGGAACAAAACTTTTCAAGAAAGTAATTTAATGTCCAAAGAATGCATAGGTTCAAACGGAGGAGCTTGAAGAGCCCCCAGAACCAAATTCAAACTCCAAGGAGGAGAAATTGACTTAATGACAGGTTTTATACGAACCAAAGCTTGTACAAAACAATGAATATCAGGAAGATTAACAATCTTTCTGTGAAAAAGAACAGAAAGAGCAGAGATTTGTCTTTCAAGGAACTTGCAGACAAACCTTTATCCAAACCATCCTGAAGAAACTGTAAAATTCTCGGAATTCTAAAAGAATGCCAGGAAAAATGATGAGAAAGACAAAAAGAAATATAAGTCTTCCAGACTCTATAATATATCTCCCTAGATACGGATTTACGAGCCTGTAACATAGTATTAATCACAGAGTCAGAGAAACCTCTTTGACTAAGAATCAAGCGTTCAATCTCCATACCTTTAAATTTAAGGATTTGAGATCCTGATGGAAAAAAAGGTCCTTGTGACAGAAGGTCTGGTCTTAACGGAAGAGTCCACGGTTGGCAAGAGGCCATCCGGACAGGATCCGCATACCAAAAACCTGAGAGGCCATGCTGGAGCCACCAGCAGAACAAATGAGCATTCCTCCAGAATCTTGGAGATTACTCTTGGAAGAAGAACTAGAGGCGGAAAGATATAGGCAGGATGATACTTCCAAGGAAGTGACAACGCATCCACTGCTTCCGCTTGAGGATCCCTGGATCTGGACAGATACCTGGGAAGTTTCTTGTTTAGATGAGAAGCCATCAGATCTATTTCTGGAAGACCCCATATTTGAACAATCTGAAGAAATACCTCTGGGAGAAGAGACCATTCGCCCGGATGAAACGTGTGGCGACTGAGATAATCCGCTTCCCAATTGTCTATACCTGGGATATGAACCGCAGAAACTAGACAGGAGCTGGATTCCGCCCATACCAGAATTCGAGATGCTTCTTTCATAGCCAGAGGACTGTGAGTCCCTCCTTGATGAATGATGTATGCCACAGTTGTGACATTGTCTGTCTGAAAACAAATGAACTATTCTCTCTTTAGAAGAGGCCAAGACTGAAGAGCTCTGAAAGTTGCACGGAGTTCCAAAATATTGATCGGTAATCTCACCTCCTGAGGTTCCCAAACCCCTTGTGCTGTCAGAGACCCCCACACAGCTCCCCAACCTGTAGGACTTGCATCTGTTGAAATTACAGTCCAGGTCGGAAGAACAAAAGAAGCCCCCTGAACTAAACGATGGTGATCTGTCCACCACTTCAGAGAGTGTCGTACAATCAGTTTTAAAGATATTAATTGAGATATCTTTGTGTAATCCCTGCACCACTGGTTCAGCATACAGAGCTGAAGAGGCCGCATGTGAAAATGAGCAAAGGGGATCGCGTCCGATGCCGCAGTCATAAGACCTAGAATTTCCATGCATAAGGCTACCGAAGGGAAAGATTGTGACTGAAGGTTTCGACAAGCTGATATCAACTTTAGACGTCTCATGTCTATCAAAGATAGAGTAATGGATACTGAATCTATCTGAAAACCTAAAAAGGTTACCTAAGTCTGAGGAATCAATGAACTTTTTGGTAAATTGATCCTCCAACCATGATGTTAAAGAAACAACACAAGTCGATTCGAATGAGATTCTGCTAAATGTGAAGACTGAGCAAGTACCAAGATATCGTCCAAATAAGGAATACCACAATACCCTGTTCTCTGATTACAGACAGAAGGGCACCGAGAACCTTTGTAAAAATTCTTGGAGCTGTAGCTAGGCCAAACGGCAGAGCCACAAACTGGTAATGCTTGTCTAGGAAAGAGAATCTCAGAAACTGATAGTGATCTGGATGAATCGGAATATGCAGATATGCATCCTGTAAATCTATAGTAGACATATAATGCCCTTGTTGAACAAAAGGCAGGATAGTCCTTACAGTTACCATTTTGAATGTTGGTATCCTTACATAACGATTCAATATTTTTAGATCCAGAACTGGTCTGAAGGAATTTTCCTTCTTTGGTACAATGAAGAGATTTGAATAAAACCCCAGTCCCTGTTCCAGAACTGGAACTGGCAAAATTACTCCAGTCAACTCTAGATCTGAAACACATTTCAGAAATGCTTGAGCCTTCGCTGGGTTTACTGGGACACGGGAAGGAAAAAATCTCTTTGCAGGAGGCCTTATCTTGAAGCCAATTCTGTACCCTTCTGAAACAATGTTCTGAATCCAAAGATTGTGAACGGAATTGATCCAAATTTCTTAGAAAAAAACGTAATCTGCCCCCTACCAGCTGAGCTGGAATGAGGGCCGCACCTTCATGTGGACTTAGGAGCTGGCTTTGATTTTAAAAAAGGCTTGGATTTATTCCAGACTGGAGATGGTTTCCAAACTGATACCGCTCCTGAGGATGAAGGATCAGGTTTTTGTTCCTTGTTGTGACAAAAGGAACGAAAACGATTATTACCCTGGAAAGAAAGGGAAAGCAGAGTAGACTTAGAAGACATAACAGCATTCCAAGGCTTAAGCCATAAAGCTCTTCTAGCTAAAATAGCTAGAGACATATACCTGACATCAACTCTAATGATATCAAAGATGGCATTACAAATACAATTATTAGCTTGTTGAAGAATAAAAATGCTATGAGAATTATGATCTGTTACTTGTTGCGCTAAAGCTTCTAACCAAAAGATGAAGCTGCAGCAACATCCGCTAAAGATATAGCAGGTCTAAGAAGATTACCTGAACACAAGTAAGCTTTTCTTAGAAAGGATTCAATTTTCCTATCTAAAGGATCCTTAAGGAAGTACCATCTGCCATAGGAATAGTAGTACGCTTAACAAGAGTAGAGCCCCATCAACTTTAGGGATTTAGTCCCAAAACTCTAATCTGTCAGATGGCACAGGATATAATTGCTTAAAACGTTTAGAAGGAATAAATGAATTACCCAAATATTCCATTCCCTGGAAATTACTTCAGAAATAGTGCTAGGGACAGGAAAAACTTCTGGAATAACTACAGGAAATTTAAAAACCGTATCTAAACGTTAAGATTTAGTATCAAGAGGACCAGAATCCTCAATTTCTAATGCAATTAGGACTTCTTTAAGTAAAGAACGAATAAATTTCATTTTAAATAAATATGAAGATTTATCAGCATCAACCTCTGAGACAGAATCCTCTGAACCAGAAGAACCATTATCAGAATCAGAATGATGATGTTCATTTAAAAATTCATCTGAAAAATGAGAAGTTTTAAAAGACTTTTTTACGTTTACTAGAAGGAGGAATAACAGACATAGCCTTCTTAATGGATTTAGAAACAAAATCACTTATGTTATCAGGAACACTCTGAGTATTAGCAACAGGTAATGTAACAGTACTAAAGGAAATATTATCTGCATTAACAGTTTGTCATGACAAAACAGTACAAACAACAGCTGGAGGAACAGATACCATAAGTCTACAGTAGATACACTTAGCTTTGGTAGCTCCAGCCCCAGGAAGCGATTTTCCAGAAGTATCTTCTGACTCTTGCAATATGTAATAGAAAAAACAACATATAAAGCAAAATTGATCAAATTCCTTAAATGACAGTTTCAGGAATGGGAAAAAAATGCCAGTGAACAAGCTTCTAGCAACCAGAAGCAATAAAAAATGAGACTTAAATAATGTGGAGACAATAGTGATGCCCATATTTTTAGCGCCAAAAATGACGCCCACATTATTTGGCGCCTAAATGCTTTTGGCGCCAAAAATGATGCCACATCCGGAACGCCAGGGAAAAAGTCAAATTTTTAAGGTAAGAAAAAAATGATTTATTCATATGCATTATCCCAAATATGAAACTGACTGTCTGAAATAAGGAATGTTGAACATCCTGAGTCAAGGCAAATAAATGTTTGAATACATATATTTAGAACTTTATAAAAAAGTGCCCAACCATAGCTTAGAGTGTCACAGAAAATAAGACTTACTTACCCCAGGACACTCATCTACATGTTGTAGAAAAGCCAAACCAGTACTGAAACGAAAATCAGCAGAGGTAATGGTATATAAATAAGAGTATATCATCGATCTGAAAAGGGAGGTAAGAGATGAATCTCTACGACCGATAACAGAGAACCTATGAAATAGACCCCGTAGAAGGAGATCACTGCATTCAAATAGGCAATACTCTCCTCACATCCCTCTGACATTCACTGCACGCTGAGAGGAAAACTGGGCTCCAACCTGCTGCGGAGCGCATATCAACGTAGAATCTAGCACAAACTTACTTCACCACCTCCATAGGAGGCAAAGTTTGTAAAACTGATTTGTGGGTGTGGTGAGGGGTGTATTTATAGGCATTTTGAGGTTTGGGAAACTTTGCCCCTCCTGGTAGGAATGTATATCCCATACGTCACTAGCTCATGGACTCTTGCTAATTACATGAAAGAAAATACCATTACAGAAATGAAAAGCCTAACATTACTGGGGAAAAACACCTATCATTACCACAAAAAAACTACCATTACAGAAAAAATAACATTACCAAAAATAAAAAAATCCTATCCAGTAAGACCTATGCTAAAACTAAAGTCCACTGAAAAAATCCAACACCCCTAAACTTACACTAAGACCTACTCTAAACTTTGTCAGGCAGTGCCCTTGTTAAAGTGAATAGCTCTTTTCGTGAACAAAACCTTATTCTAAAACCAAAGTATCCCACACCCCCAGAAAAAAACCTCTCTTTTAAAAACCTACACTAAAAATTGTCCTGAAATGATCACTGCTCTTTTGTGAATAAAAAAAAAAAACTATTCTATAAAAAAAAACTAAACCTTAAAAAAATCTTATCCAAAAAATGTTGTCCTGAGAAGGGCATTGCCCTAAAGTGATTACAGCTCTTTTTGTGAATTAAAAAAACTATTCTACAAAAAATAAAACCTAAAATAACCCTATCTTAAAAACAAAAAAGATGCCCTTAAAAAGGCATCAGTAATTACAGCTCTTTTGCACCCTAAACTAAAAAATAAGACTAAAAAAAATCCTATCGCTGAACCTTAAAATTGGTATTCACCCAACTTGAATCTGGCTCCTAGGTGATTGCCTCTGTCTCCATCTACTATCTAATCTTCTGTTCAAAGTTTCTTCTTTTCTATCTCACCTGTCTTCATGCAGTCAACACCGCACACTGAAGCTTGAATGTGAGGTTCCCCCTTATATAGGGGTGTCCTTGAGTGAATGGCAGTGACCGCATGATGACAGATTGGATGGATTATAAGAAGAAGAGAATAAACTTCAGATAGAAGTTTAGAAGCATCAAATTGAAGATGAAAGAAGACTGGCCAAGCGGAGCACCGCTATGAATGAAGAAAGAAGAGGACCACCGCTGAATTAGGGGGTTAATAATGTAGTGGGTAGTTTGCGATGTGGGGGTGTGCCAGTTAGGGGGTTAATAGTGTAGCTTTGTAGTTTACAATGTGGGGGTATGGCAATTTAGAGGTTAATAGTGTAGTGGTGTGTTTTGCGGTGGGTTATGCGGTGGTTTATTGGTTAATAGAGTATAGTTTTGTGGTTTGCAGGCTTCATAGAAGTCTATAGGGAAATATTTTAAAGCGATTGTGAATTTGCAAAGTCTATCTTTTTGTATGCATTGGGTTGCGCTCGCACACATCCTTTTTACCTTCAACTTGTAAAATGTACAGCCCAACGCATGCAAAAAGTTTACTTCTATCAAAGATAACGTGCACGCAAAAGAGCAACAAACAGCACTCCACTTGTAATTTAGTTCATATTGGCCAATTTTCAATAACTTTTAAATGTACTTTTATTATTTAATTTGCTTAGTTTGAAAACATACCTATATAGGCTCAGGAGCAGCAATGCACTATTGGGATCTAGCTGCTTATTGGTGGCTGCACATATATGCCTCTTGTCATTGGCTCAACTGATGCATTCCCTACTTCGCAGTATTGTATTGCTGCAACCTTTAACAAAGGATACCAAAATAATTATTCAAATGTAATAATATAAGTAACTTAAAAAGTTGTCGGGAAAATGTCGGGTTTTATTACCCTTTAAAACTATGAAACATATTAAACCAAGAAATATTAACATATGAATCTTTATTTATGATTACAATAAAGTTTTTTTGATTTCTACGAAACTGGATGTTTCCATATTGACAGAAAATGAATAAACTTTTATTATTTATTGCACAATAAGTTTGATTATGTAGATAACTGTTCAACTGGCTAAACTGGATTAAAGTAAAGGTCAATTTTCATCAATGAGTGCCCAGTTTTTAAAAATACTTTTAAAAACAGGGGCAATTTCATTGATGAAAATTAATATTGCACTGGATTTGAAGAAATACTTACCTTTTACTCCTGCAAAGCTGGATCGCCGATCCCCCTCCTTCTTCTTCCTGCTGTAGACCACAGCAATGACGAAACTGGCTTCCTCCAATCACAGCCGGGCATCACAAGCTGGACGCTCTGGGGTGCAAGCCATGATTGGAGGAAGCCGTTTTTTTTGTCATTTCTGATGTCAGTACAGAGGAACTGAGGCTGAGATCGGCGATCCGGTTTTGCAGAAGTAAAAGGTAAGTATTTCTACAAATCCAGTGCAATGTAAATTTTCATCAATGAAAGTGCCCCTGTTTATAAAAATATTTTTAAAAAACGGGCACTCATTGATAAAAATTGACCTTCACTTTAAGTAAAGGGTGAATACCTGGGTCAAAGGAGAGGGTCCAAAAAGGGGGTGCATATGTATAAATAAGTAGAAGCCTTTAGCCCAGTATACAGGGAGTGCGGAATTATTAGGCAAATGAGTATTTTGACCACATCATCCTCTTTATGCATGTTGTCTTACTCCAAGCTGTATAGGCTCGAAGGCCTACTACCAATTAAGCATATTAGGTGATGTGCATCTCTGTAATGAGAAGGGGTGTGGTCTAATGACATCAACACCCTATATCAGGTGTGCATAATTATTAGGCAACTTCCTTTCCTTTGGCAAAATGGGTCAAAAGAAGGACTTGACAGGCTCAGAAAAGTCAAAAATAGTGAGATATCTTGCAGAGGGATGCAGCACTCTTAAAATTGCAAAGCTTCTGAAGCGTGATCATCGAACAATCAAGCATTTCATTCAAAATAGTCAACAGGGTCGCAAGAAGCGTGTGGAAAAACCAAGGCGCAAAATAACTGCCCATGAACTGAGAAAAGTCAAGCGTGCAGCTGCCATGATGCTACTTGCCACCAGTTTGGCCATATTTCAGAGCTTCAACATCACTGGAGTGCCCAAAAGCACAAGGTGTGCAATACTCAGAGACATGGCCAAGGTAAGAAAGGCTGAAAGACGACCACCACTGAACAAGACACACAAGCTGAAACGTCAAGACTGGGCCAAGAAATATCTCAAGACTGATTTTTCTAAGGTTTTATGGACTGATTGGTAAAGGGGAGAGAGCTCCAGTCCGACTCAGACGCCAGCAAGGTGGAGGTGGAGTACTGGTTTGGGCTGGTATCATCAAAGATGAGCTTGTGGGGCCTTTTCGGGTTGAGGATGGTGTCAAGCTCAACTCCCAGTCCTACTGCCAGTTTCTGGAAGACACCTTCTTCAAGCAGTGGTACAGGAAGAAGTCTGCATCCTTCAAGAAAAACATGATTTTCATGCAGGACAATGCTCCATCACACGCGTCCAAGTACTCCACAGCGTGGCTGGCAAGCAAGGGTATAAAAGAAGAAAATCTAATGACATGGCCTCCTTGTTCACCTGATCTGAACCCCATTGAGAACCTGTGGTCCATCATCAAATGTGAGATTTACAAGGAGGGAAAACAGTACACCTCTCTGAACAGTGTCTGGGAGGCTGTGGTTGCTGCTGCACGCAATGTTGATGGTGAACAGATCAAAACACTGACAGAATCCATGGATGGCAGGCTTTTGAGTGTCCTTGCAAAGAAAGGTGGCTATATTGGTCACTAATTTGTTTTTGTTTTGTTTTTGAATGTCAGAAATGTATATTTGTGAATGTTGAGATGTTATATTGGTTTCACTGGTAAAAATAAATAATTGAAATGGGTATATATTTGTTTTTTGTTAAGTTATGGTTACCTGCACACACAGATATCCCCCTAAAATAGCTAAAACTAAAAACAAACTAAAAACTACTTCCAAAAATATTCAGCTTTGATATTAATGAGTTTTTTGGGTTGATTGAGAACATGGTTGTTGTTCAATAATAAAATTAATCCTAAAAAATACAACTTGCCTAATAATTCTGCACTCCCTGTAGGTTAGGGTACATGGAAGACATGTGGAGAAGGGATGGGTGCCTTCTCAAAGAACAAGTTGTTGTTTTTTTGAGAGGTCTATATCAGCAGACTTTAGAATGTAGCATTAAAACTTCAGCTAGGTCTGAGCTGACGAGGGTGATGACACAGAATAACAACAATTTCAAGGTTAGAAATCTAGTAAACTCTGTCTCCACAATCTCCTTGCTAGATATTGGGATTCATGTTTTAAATGTTATATTTCTGAAGGGTGTTCTCAAGCATTAAACAACATTGTGTGCCACTCCAAATTATGGGAAATGGTATTTTGGAATGTATAAGAAATGATTTAAAAAGCGTGTTTAGTGTTAAAAAATATTTTCACAGATATTTTCTGTCCAGCATCCACCTGTAAACTTCTAAATGGGATATATATATATGATGTAACTATACTTCATCCACTTAATCGACAATGTAAATAATTTTAGAGCACACTGTTAACTTCAGTTAAAACTTTTATTTCATATACACGTTACAAATAATTATGCATTATTTTTTTCCTATTTTTGGTACCATTACAGACAGTCACAATAGGTGTAATTCTTATTTCAGCAATATGCAGATATAATGCACTAGCACCTAGTTTCCGAGTTTTGCGTTACGGTTTTAACACTGAAAAAATGTCCATTTCAGCATAAAAACTATAACACAGCCATTACGAGTCTTGTCGGTATAGCTATCCCGCAAGCATTTTAGCCTGTAACGCAACGTCAATCCCACACTCAAAAAAATTATGTTTTTGTGTGGGATTTCCATAGCGCCGGTATTACAAGTTGTGCAGTGAGGCTAAAATGCTTACAGCATATACCGACACGATCCGTACCGCCACCTGAGAGCAGAAGTTATGAGTTTTGCGCAACAAAAATGTTACACAAAACTCATAACTAAAATGTTACAAAGTACACTAACATCTATAAACTACCTATTAACCCCTGTTCCGCCACCCTCTCACATCGCAAACACTATAATACATTTATTAACCCCTAATCTGCGGCTCCTGACATTGCCGCCACTAATAAAAGTTATTAACCCCTATTCTGCCTCTCCCCGACATTGCCACCACTAAAGTTATTAACCACTAAACCTCCAGCCCCCCACATCGCAAAAAACTAAATTAAACTATTAATTCCTAAACCTAACAACCCCCTTAACTTTAAATAAAAATTACAATATCCTTATCTTAAAATAAATAAAAACTTACCTGTGAAATAAAAAAAAACCTAAGTTTAAACTCACAATTAACCTAACATAACACTACTAAAAAAATTTAAATCTAAAATTACAAAAAATAAAAAATACTAAATTACAAAAAATAACAAACACTAAATTACAACAATAACAAACACTAAATTACAAAAAATAACAAACAAAAATATCCAAAATAAAAACAATTACACCTAATCTTATAGCCCTATAAAAATAAAAAGCCTCCCCAAAATAAAAAAAACCCTAGCCTACAATAAACTACCAATAGCCATTAAAAGGGCCTTTTACCTGAAAAAAATACAAAGACCCCCCAACAGTTAAACCAACCACCCAACCAACCCCCCAAAATAAAAAACCTAACTCTAACAAAAACTTAAGCTACCCATTATCCTGAAAAGGGCATTTGAATGGGCATTGCACTTAAAAGGGCACTTAGCTCATTTGCATTGCCTGAAAAGAGCATTTAGCTCTTTTAAAAAAGCCCAAACCCTAATCTAAAAAAAAGTAAAAAAAAACTAACACTAACCCCCAACAATACACTTACAGTTTCTGAAGTCCGGACATCCAGGCCGCGAGAAGTCTTCAGGCCGCGAGGTCTTCATCCAGTTGGTGTCTTCTATCTTCATCCCAGTGGCGTCTTCTATCTTCATCCCGGCAGTGCGGAGCGGGTCCATCCTTCAAGACATCCGGCACGGAGCATCCTCTTCATACTGTCGCTGCCTTACAATGAATCTTCAATGCAAGGGAGCCTTTTCAAAAAGGTGTCCCTTGAACTCCTATTGGCTGATTTGATTTTTGAAATTCAAATCAGCCAATAGGATGAGAGCTACTGAAATCCTATTGGCTGTTCAAATCATCCAATAAGATGAGAGATACTGAAATTCTATTGGCTGATTTAAGTAAGTAATAAAGTTAGGGGGTGATAGGTTTAGGGGTTAATAGTTTAATTTAATTATTTTCAATGTGGGGGGATGGCGATTTAGGGAGTAATAGGTTTATTTAGTGGCGTGATGTGGGAAGGACAGAGGTTTAGGTGTTAATCACTTTATTATAGTGGTGGCGATGTCGGGGAGCGGCGGAATAGGGGTTAATATGTTTTATTAGTGGCAGCGATGTCAGGAGTGGCAAATTAGGGGTTAATAACTTTAGGTGTCGGCCATGTTGGTGGCAGCAGATTAGGGGTGTTAATACTTGGGGCTTGTGTTAGGGTTTAAGCATAACTTTTTTCCCCCATAGACATCAATGGGGTTGCGTTACAGCGATCGTCATTCCCCGCTTCAGGTGTTAGTTTTTTTCTAACACCTTCTCCCCATTGATGTCTATGGGGAAAGCATGCACGAGCATGTCAAAGCAGCTCTTGGATTTTGTGCGGTATGGAGCTCATCGCCACCATATCACACGCACAAGGCGGCTTTTAGAAACTTGTAATGGCAGCACTATGGGGGGGTGAAATAACACAACTTTTGTTGCATTAGTTTCGCACCCTCTGTAGTGCAAAACTTGTAATCTAGGTGTAGGTCTTTGAGGATAATATATCTGAATTTAAAAACACCAACATCCTTATTTAAATGGGTGATTTTTGAGATCTAAAACATCCACCCAGGAGGATACTGACAAAAAAGCAAATATCTCACCTATTGTGCAAATTCTTTAAAAAAATCCATGAAAAGAAAAAAATCACAGCAGAGCAGGATCAGAAGTCAATACATAGAGCAGACAGGAATTTAGAAGAGATATGTTCAAGAGGTCATTCTCTGATGAAGAAGTTTAGAGCTATTAACTAGCATGGAACACATCAGATTGTTTGTCATGTACCCCAATTAATCTTTTGCATTTTGTGAGTTAGGGTCAGTTGCCCAAACAGGTGCACCAACCAGGAACAAGGGAGATAGGAGGCAGGAAAATGATGGATAGAAGCATAGGCAGGCCAGAGGACCAAATGCATTAACATTAATATCCAAGTATCCATGGAGTAAGCCTGTGAGAATTTTTTAAGGAGGTAATGACAGCACATAAATTACTTTTATTTGTATCACATGAATGTCAGAGTTTTAGATGTATGCTGATGTCTACAGACTTCTGCTTCCTCCTGTTGTGTAAAGGATATTTTCATATCATGGGGAGCAGGGGGGTAGTCTGCTTTTCCTGCTTTCTCATCCAATTTCAGTGGGTGTTCCAGCCCAACCCGGAATTTAAAAGGCTTTATACTGGATTTTTATATAATTATCTGTGCATATTCTTCTTTATAGTTATATGAAAATTGATGTATACTGTCCCTTTAAACTGTAAAGCTAACATGCTGTCTCTTAACTTACTCTTCTATAGGGTACAAAATATATCAAGTTTGTCAATTCTTCCATTTCCTATTGGCTTCAATTTATTTTTCATTTAGACCTCCATTAAGCTGATACAACTGTCTGTTACATAGAAACTTTTTTTTTGTATTTAAGGTATCAAAAGTTATGAAATTCAGTTGTTGCAGAATTATTGCTGATACACCGGACATATTGACATATATCATGGACTGGAAAGGAGTTTTCAAAAATGTCATAAAGTAGGCAAGTAGAAAAATAGTGTTGGAAAGATATCTGAATCATGAAAGTTTCATTTTGATTAGACTGTCCCTTTAAATTTTTTATTATTAGTAGTAGTATTACTAGTATTATTAGTATTAGTATTATTGTTAACACTGTATAACATCACTACCGACTGAAAGTAATTTACAAATTATCACATGAAGATGTGGTATATTTATAATGTAGAAAGATAGGTCACATTAAGAACCATTTAAATTAGTATTCATGTAAAACAACATTGTAAACGGTGTTCTTACAAGAAAGATGAACTGCTTGCATTAACATGAACATACAGTATATCATAGAGCATTAACATGTGATTATAAATGTGTACTGAAGGTTTGAACATTGTTAATTAAAAGAAAAAACACTGTAACATTGTTTAATAAAAGTCATTAAGAATATTCAATAAAAACTAACGGCTAGATTTGGAGTTTGGCGGTAAAAGGGCTGTTAACGCTCCGCGGGCTTTTTTCTGGCCGCACCATAAATTTAACTCTGGTATCGAGAGTTCAAACAAATGCTGCGTTAGGCTCCAAAAAAGGAGCGTAGAGCATTTTTACCGCAAATACAACTCTCGATACCAGAGTTGCTTACGGACGCGGCCGGCCTCAAAAACGTGCTCGTGCACGATATCCCCATAGGAAACAATGGGGCTGTTTGAGCTGAAAAAAAACCTAACACCTGCAAAAAAGCAGCGTTCAGCTCCTAACGCAGCCCCATTGTTTCCTATGGGGAAACACTTCCTACGTCTGCACCTAACACTCTAACATGTACCCCGAGTCTAAACACCCCTAACCTTACACTTATTAACCCCTAATCTGCCGCCCCCGCTATCGCTGACCCCTGCATTACACTTTTAACCCCTAATCTGCCGCTCCGTAAACCGCCGCCACCTACGTTATCCCTATGTACCCCTAATCTGCTGCCCTAACATCGCCGACCCCTATGTTATATTTATTAACCCCTAATCTGCCCCCCACAACGTCGCCGACACCTACCTACACTTATTAACCCCTAATCTGCCGACCGGACCTGAGCGCTACTATAATAAAGTTATTAACCCCTAATCCGCCTCACTAACCCTATCATAAATAGTATTAACCCCTAATCTGCCCTCCCTAACATCGCCGACACCTACCTTCAATTATTAACCCCTAATCTGCCGACCGGAGCTCACCGCTATTCTAATAAATGTATTAACCCCTAAAGCTAAGTCTAACCCTAACACTAACACCCCCCTAAGTTAAATATAATTTTTATCTAACGAAATAAATTAACTCTTATTAAATAAATGATTCCTATTTAAAGCTAAATACTTACCTGTAAAATAAATCCTAATATAGCTACAATATAAATTACATTTATATTATAGCTATTTTAGGATTAATATTTATTTTACAGGTAACTTTGTAATTATTTTAACCAGGTACAATAGCTATTAAATAGTTAAGAACTATTTAATAGTTACCTAGTTAAAATAATTACAAATTTACCTGTAAAATAAATCCTAACCTAAGTTATAATTAAACCTAACACTACCCTATCAATAAAATAATTAAATAAACTACCTACAATTACCTACAATTAACCTAACACTACACTATCAATAAATTAATTAAACACAATTGCTACAAATAAATACAATTAAATAAACTATCTAAAGTACAAAAAATAAAAAAGAACTAAGTTACAGAAAATAAAAAAATATTTACAAACATAAGAAAAATATTACAACAATTTTAAACTAATTACACCTACTCTAAGCCCCCTAATAAAATAACAAAGACCCCCAAAATAAAAAATTCCCTACCCTATTCTAAAATACAAAAATTACAAGCTCTTTTACCTTACCAGCCCTGAACAGGGCCCTTTGCGGGGCATGCCCCAAGAATTTCAGCTCTTTTGCCTGTAAAAAAAAACATACAATACCCCCCCCAACATTACAACCCACCACCCACATACCCCTAATCTAACCCAAACCCCCTTAAATAAACCTAACACTAATCCCCTGAAGATCTTCCTACCTTGTCTTCACCATCCAGGTATCACCGATCCGTCCTGGCTCCAAGATCTTCATCCAACCCAAGCGGGGGTTGGCGATCCATAATCCGGTGCTCCAAAGTCTTCCTCCTATCCGGCAAGAAGAGGACATCCGGACCGGCAAACATCTTCTCCAAGCGGCATCTTCTATGTTCTTCCATCCGATGACGACCGGCTCCATCTTGAAGACCTCCAGCGCGGATCCATCCTCTTCTTCCGACGACTAGACGACGAATGACGGTTCCTTTAAGGGACGTCATCCAAGATGGCGTCCCTCGAATTCCGATTGGCTGATAGGATTCTATCAGCCAATCGGAATTAAGGTAGGAATTTTCTGATTGGCTGATGGAATCAGCCAATCAGAATCAAGTTCAATCCGATTGGCTGATCCAATCAGCCAATCAGATTGAGCTCGCATTGTATTGGCTGATCGGAACAGCCAATAGAATGCGAGCTCAATCTGATTGGCTGATTGGATCAGCCAATCGGATTGAACTTGATTCTGATTGGCTGATTCCATCAGCCAATCAGAAAATTCCTACCTTAATTCCGATTGGCTGATAGAATCCTATCAGCCAATCGGAATTCGAGGGACGCCATCTTGGATGACGTCCCTTAAAGGAACCGTCATTCGTCGTCTAGTCGTCGGAAGAAGAGGATGGATCCGCGCTGGAGGTCTTCAAGATGGAGCCGGTCGTCATCGGATGGAAGAACATAGAAGATGCCGCTTGGAGAAGATGTTTGCCGGTCCGGATGTCCTCTTCTTGCCGGATAGGAGGAAGACTTTGGACCCTCTTCTGGACTTCTTCAGTGGATGTCTAGCCCCCGCTTGGGTTGGATGAAGATCTTGGAGCCAGGACGGATCGGTGAACCTGGCATGGTGAAGACAAGGTAGGAAGATCATCAGGGGCTTAGTGTTAGGTTTATTTAAGGGGGGTTTGGGTTAGATTAGGGGTATGTGGGTGGTGGGTTGTAATGTTGGGGGGGGGGGTATTGTATGTTTTCTTTTACAGGCAAAAGAGCTGAACTTCTTGGGGCATGCCCCGCAAAGGGCCCTGTTCAGGGCTGGTAAGGTAAAAGAGCTTGTAACTTTTTAAATTTAGAATAGGGTAGGGAATTTTTTATTTTGGGGGTCTTTGTTATTTTATTAGGGGGCTTAGAGTAGGTGTAATTAGTTTAAAATTGTTGTAATATTTTTCTTATGTTTGTAAATATTTTTTTATTTTCTGTAACTTAGTTCTTTTTTATTTTTTGTACTTTAGATAGTTTATTTAATTGTATTTATTTGTAGCAATTGTGTTTAATTAATTTATTGATAGTGTAGTGTTAGGTTAATTGTAGGTAATTGTAGGTAGTTTATTTAATTATTTTATTGATAGGGTAGTGTTAGGTTTAATTATATCTTAGGTTAGGATTTATTTTACAGGTAAATTTGTAATTATTTTAACTAGGTAACTATTAAATAGTTCTTAACTATTTAATAGCTATTGTACCTGGTTAAAATAAATACAAAGTTACCTGTAAAATAAATATTAATCCTAAAATAGCTATAATATAAATGTAATTTATATTGTAGCTATATTAGGATTTATTTTACAGGTAAGTATTTAGCTTTAAATAGGAATCATTTATTTAATAAGAGTTAATTTATTTCGTTAGATAAAAATTATATTTAACTTAGGGGGGTGTTAGTGTTAGGGTTAGACTTAGCTTTAGGGGTTAATACATTTATTAGAATAGCGGTGAGCTCCGGTCGGCAGATTAGGGGTTAATAATTGAAGGTAGGTGTCGGCGATGTTAGGGAGGGCAGATTAGGGGTTAATACTATTTATGATAGGGTTAGTGAGGCGGATTAGGGGTTAATAACTTTATTATAGTAGCGCTCAGGTCCGCTCGGCAGATTAGGGGTTAATAAGTGTAGGTAGGTGTCGGCGACGTTGTGGGGGGCAGATTAGGGGTTAATAAATATAACATAGGGGTCGGCGATGTTAGGGGCAGAAGATTAGGGGTACATAGGGATAACGTAGGTGGCGGCGATTTGCGGTCGGAAGATTAGGGGTTAATTATTTTAAGTAGCTTGCGGCGACGTTGTGTGGGGCAAGTTAGGGGTTAATAAATATAATATAGGGGTCGGCGGGGTTAGGGGCAGCAGATTAGGGGTACATAAGTATAACGTAGGTGGCGGTCGGCAGATTAGGGGTTAAAAATTTTAATCCAGTGGCGGCGATGTGGGGGGACCTCGGTTTAGGGGTACATAGGTAGTTTATGGGTGTTAGTGTAGTTTAGGGTACAGTAGTTAAGAGCTTTATGAACCGGCGTTAGCCAGAAAGCTCTTAACTCCTGCTTTTTTCAGGCGGCTGGAATCTTGTCGTTAGAGCTCTAACGCTCACTGCAGAAACGACTCTAAATACCAGCGTTAGAAAGATCCCATTGAAAAGATAGGCTACGCAAATGGCGTAGGGGGATCTGCGGTATGGAAAAGTCGCGGCTGTAAAGTGAGCGTTAGACCCTTTAATCACTGACTCCAAATACCAGCGGGCGGCCAAAACCAGCGTTAGGAGCCTCTAACGCTGGTTTTGACGGCTACCGCCGAACTCTAAATCTAGGCCTAAGAGTTTTTGTTTTTACATTTATGCTTTATATGTACAGTACACAACAGAAGTGAGTACACCCCTGTGCAATATCACTTACATGTTAAATGATTAAAACTTTTATCACCATACAGTAATTGCATTGCTTGGAAGTTGAACAGTAAGATATTTGCTCTTATGTTAAATTAAAACTCAGTTTAGATTTATTATATTCCAAATACAGGCCCACAGTAGGAACTGTAAATTTATATTGATAGATAGATAGATAGATAGATAGATAGATAGATAGATAGATAGATAGATAGATAGATAGATAGATAGATAGATAGATAGATGATATATAGATAGATAGATAGATAGATAGATAGATAGATAGATGATAGATAGAAAGATAGATAAATAGATAGATAGATAGATAGATAGAGATAAATATAGATAGATAAATGATAGATAGATAGATAGATAGATAGATAGATAGATAGATAGATAGATAGAGGGATAGATATATAGATAGATAGAGAAAGATAGAGAGATAGATAGAGAGAGAGATAGAGGGATAGATGGATAGATAGATAGAAATATTTTATATATATATATATATATATATATATATATATATATATATATATAGAGAGAGAGAGAGAGAGAGAGAGAGAGAGAGAGAGAGAGAGAGAGAGAGAGAGAGAGAGAGAGAGAGATAGATAGATAGATAGATAGATAGATAGATAGATAGATAGATAGATGATATAGATAGATAGATAGATAGATAGATAGATGATAGATAGAAAGATAGATAAATAGATAGATAGATAGATAGAGATAGATAAATATAGATAGATAAATGATAGATAGATAGATAGATAGATAGATAGATAGATAGATAGATAGATAGAGGGATAGATATATAGATAGATAGAGAAAGATAGAGAGATAGATAGAGAGAGAGATAGAGGGATAGATGGATAGATAGATAGAAAGATTTTATATATATATATATATATATATATATATAGAGAGAGAGAGAGAGAGAGAGAGAGAGAGAGAGAGAGAGAGAGAGAGATGGATAGGTAGATATAGATAGATAGATAGATAGATAGATAGATAGATAGATAGATAGATAGATAGATAGATAGATAGATATAGATATAAATAAATAGATGGTATATATATATATATATATATATATATAAATGGAATCCTTACTCCCCCAGTCTCCAAATGAATTCAATACAGCAGAAAAGTGGGTGTTAATTTAAAAATAGCAAAAGCTATTTTATTGAAATCGTATAAAAAACATGACTACACAAAAAAATAGTTTCAGCAAATTAGTTATGTTAAGTTAAAAAGTTTTTTCTTATCCGTTCGTTTTTTCGGATCCATTCTTTATTTATATGCACTATTCTATTCTGAAGTTTCGAACAGAATAATGCATATGAATAAAGAATGGATCCGAAAAAATGAAAGGATACAAAAAAAAAAAGATTTAACTTAACATAATTAATATGCCGGCGATTGCCGAAACAAAATTATCTAAAACCACCACTGCTGCCACCCACATCGCAGACACTAAATAAACCTATTAACCCATAAACCGCCGTTCCCAAACATCGCCGACACTAACTAAACCTATTAACCCCTAAACCGCCGTTCCCAAACATTGCCAACACTACCGAAACCTATTAACCCCTAAACTGCCGTTCCCAAACATCGCTAACACAAACTAAAGCTATTAACCCCTAAACCACCAGCCCCCACATCGCAACAACCTAAATTAAACTATTAACCCCTAAACCTAACACCCGCTAACTTTAACATAACTAAAATAGACCTAAATTAAAGTTACAATTATTAACTAACTATTTAAAAATAAATACAAACTTACCTGTGAAATAAAAATAAAACCTAAGATAAATACAATATAAGTTTTTACTAACTACCTAGTTAAAATAAATACAAACTTCCCTGTGAAATAAAAGTAAAACCTAAGCTTACACTAATAAAACCTCACATTACTAAAAATAAAAAAATAAAATTACTAAAAATAAAAAAAAACTAAGATTACTAAAAAATTAAAACTACAATTACAAAAAATAATAAATACTAAAATTACAAAAAATAAAAACACTACCATTACAAAAAAAAAAAAATTATCCAAAAAAAATTAAATTATCCCTATTCTAATACCCTGTTTTTAAAAAAAAACACCCCAAAGTAAAAAAACCCTAATCTATAATAAACTACCAAGGGTCCTTAAAAGGGCCTTTTGTAGGGCATTGCCCTAATCTTAACAGCTCTTTTGCAAAAAAATAAAAACAAACACCCCCTAACTTTACAAACCCCCACCCCCTCAAACCCACAAAATAAAAATAAACCTAATCTACCCATTGCCCCATTCAGCTCTTTTTCGGCCCATTAAAAATGAAAAAACGCATAATCTAAAAAAAAACACCCCAAAAATATAAAAACATCCCATTACAAAAAAAAAAAAAAATCTGAGATAATAAAAAATATTCCTATTCTTATACCCCATTTAAAAAAACCCACCCCAAAATAACCCCCCATCTATAATAAACTACCTATAGCCCTTAAAAGGGCCTTTTGTAGGGCATTGCCCTAAAGTTAACAGCTCTTTTGCTGTTATAAATAGATAGATAGATAGATAGATAGATAGATAGATAGATAGATAGATAGATAGATAGATAGATAGATAGATAGATATAGATACATGGTATAATTATATATATATATATATATATATATATATATATATATATATATATATATATATACACTAATCCTCTGACGAAGAAGGCTAAAATAAGCTGTAAAACGCCTTCGAAACGTATTAGGAGTAATCCGGTGAGGTTTTACACGCCACCTGGGCTATCACTGATCCCTCACATACATTTGCACACCAGGCTGTTTTTAATATTTGGATGGTGCTGCTTGACTGCTTTCACAAGATATGCTATTGATACATCATATGTTAATTGAGGTTTGAAAGTGTAAGCAAGTTTTACCAATGTGGTTTTAATAATAAAAATGTTGCTATTTTTTCCAAACGGTGTTGCACTATACTCTGTGTGTGTTTTTTCCCCCCCATACCTATCCTTTGGAACTGAGTGACGTGGGGAAGAAAAGGAGAGTGGATCTGGACCAGGGAGCGTTCAGATAGTGGATCACAATCCAGCTGGGGAGCTCACAGTTTAACTATTCATGCGGCACTTACCTCATTTGACTAAGGTAGCTTTTTGTAAGTAGGAATTTTACCTATTATCACTGTTTTTGAGCACACCAACTGGTCTGGATATTGGAACAAAGTTTTTTCTTCTCTTGGGAACCTTGGGATTGATCACTTTGGTTCCTATCCAGTTATCTGAGGAGAATTTTTTATCATCATCTGCATTTATTTTCCTCCTTTAACTGATATTTATGACATCACTATATTTGCACTTTATATATTTGGACTGAATTGTAGCTTTATAAGAGGGGATTAATTCACTATAATCCGCACTTGGTTTCATTGCATGTTATTCTATGACATTTTTATGATTTTCTAATATAGAAGTGTTTAACATTTTAATGATCATTATTGAATAGTATACAAAGTGTTCACAGATGTGTATTAGTCTGGTACAGTATTTGTTTGTTGAATCATATACTTTTAAATTATTAATGTATAAATTTTTTAATTTTTCACTTTATTTCATTTGTACCACTCACTCATTTGATAAGGAGTTCCTTAGCGATGATGGAAGTATCAAAGATAATTCGCTGGGCAGAGTCTCACTCTTGCCACCTGTCAGCGATCCACATCCCAAGAGTGGAGAACTGGGAGGCGGATTTCCTAAGTCGCCAGACTTTTCATCCGGGGGAGTGGGAACTTCATCCAGAGGTCTTTGCCCAAATACTTCGACGTTGGGGCAAACCAGATATGGATCTCATGGCGTCTCGCCAGAACGCCAAGCTTCCTCGTTACGGGTCCAGGTCCAGGGACCCGGGAGCGGTCCTGATAGATGCCTTGACAGCACCTTGGACCTTCAGGATGGCTTATGTGTTTCCACCCTTCCCGATGCTTTCCTCGTTTGATTGCTAGGAAACCTGTTACCAGGAAAATTTACCATAAGATATGGCGTAAATACTTACACTGGTGCGAATCCAAGAGTTACTCATGGAGTAAGGTTAGGATTCCTAGGATATTGTCTTTTCTACAAGAAGGTTTAGAAAAGGGTTTATCTGCAAGTTCTTTAAAGGGACAGATCTCAGCTCTGTCCATCCTTTTACACAAACGTCTGTCAGAAGTTCCAGACGTTCAGGCTTTTTGTCAGGCTTTGGCTAGAATTAAGCCTGTGTTTAAGACTGTAGCTCCACCGTGGAGCTTAAACTTAGTTCTTAACGTTTTACAGGGTGTTCCGTTTGAACCCCTTCATTCCATTGATATCAGGCTATTATCTTGGAAAGTTCTGTTTTTAATGGCTATTTCCTCAGCTCGTAGAGTCTCTGAGTTATCAGCCTTACATTGTGATTCTCCTTATCTGATTTTTCATTCAGATAAGGTAGTTCTGCGTACTAAACCTGGGTTCTTACCTAAGGTAGTCACTAACAAGAATATCAATCAAGAGATTGTTGTTCCATCATTGTGCCCTAACCCTTCTTCAAAGAAGGAACGACTTCTGCACAATCTAGATGTAGTCCGTGCCTTGAAATTTTATTTACAGGCAACTAAAGATTTTCGCCAAACTTCTTCCCTGTTTGTCGTTTATTCTGGACAGAGGAGAGGTCAAAAAGCATCTGCTACCTCTCTATCTTTTTGGCTTCGTAGCATAATACGTTTAGCCTATGAGACTGCTGGACAGCAACCTCCTGAAAGGATTACAGCTCATTCTACTAGAGCTGTGGCTTCCACTTGGGCCTTTAAGAATGAGGCCTCTGTTGAACAGATTTGCAAGGCTGCAACTTGGTCTTCTCTTCATACTTTTTCCAAATTTTACAAATTTTACACTTTTGCTTCTTCGGAGGCTGTTTTTGGGAGAAAGGTTCTTCAGGCAGTGGTTCCTTCCGTATAGAGATCCTGCCTGTCCCTCCCGTCATCCGTGTACTTAGCTTTGGTATTGGTATCCCATAAGTAATGATGACCCGTGGACTGACTACACTTAACAGGAGAAAACATAATTTATGCTTACCTGATAAATTCCTTTCTCCTGTAGTGTAGTCAGTCCACGGCCCGCCCTGTTTTTTATGGCAGGTCTAAATTTTTAAATTATACTCCAGTCACCACTGCACCCTATAGTTTCTCCTTTCTCGTTTTGTTCTCTGTCGAATGACTGGGTGTGACGTAGAGGGGAGGAGCTATATAGCAGCTCTGCTTGGGTGATCCTCTTGCACTTCCTGTTGGGGAGGAGTTAATATCCCATAAGTAATGATGACCCGTGGACTGACTACACTACAGGAGAAAGGAATTTATCAGGTAAGCATAAATTATGTTTTTAGGGGGATATCTGTGTGTGCAGGTGACTATTACTGTGCATAATTATTAGGCAACTTAACAAAAAAACAAATATATACCCATTTCAATTATTTATTTTTACCAGTGAAACCAATATAACATCTCAACATTCACAAATATACATTTCTGACATTCAAAAACAAAACAAAAACAAATTAGTGACCAATATAGCCACCTTTCTTTGCAAGGACCCTCAAAAGCCTGCCATCCATGGATTCTGTCAGTGTTTTGATCTGTTTACCATCAACATTGTGTGCAGCAGCAACCACAGCCTCCCAGACACTGTTCAGAGAGGTGTACTGTTTTCCCTCCTTGTAAATCTCACATTTGATGATGGGCCACAGGTTCTCAATGGGGTTCAGATCAGGTGAACAAGGAGGCCATGTCATTAGATTTTCTTCTTTTATACCCTTTCTTGCCAGCCATGCTTTGGAGTACTTGGACGCGTGTGATGGAGCATTGTCCTGCATGAAAATCATGTTTTTCTTGAAGGATGCAGACTTCTTCCTGTACCACTGCTTGAAGAAGGTGTCTTCCAGAAACTGTCAGTAGGACTGGGAGTTGAGCTTGACTCCATCCTCAACCCGAAAAGGCCCCACAATGATGATACCAGCCCAAACCAGTACTCCACCTCCACCTTGCTGGCGTCTGAGTCGGACTGGAGCTCTCTGCCCTTTACCAATCCAGCCACGGGCCCATCCATCTGGCCCATCAAGACTCACTCTCATTTCATCAGTCCATAAAACCTTAGAAAAATCAGTCTTGAGATATTTCTTGTCCCAGTCTTGACGTTTCAGCTTGTGTGTCTTGTTCAGTGGTGGTCGTCTTTCAGCCTTTCTTACCTTGGCCATGTCTCTGAGTATTGCACACCTTGTGCTTTTGGGCACTCCAGTGATGTTGCAGCTCTGAAATATGGCCAAACTGGTGGCAAGTGGCATCTTGGCAGCTGCACGCTTGACTTTTCTCAGTTCATGGGCAGTTATTTTGCGCCTTGGTTTTTCCACACGCTTCTTGCGACCCTGTTGACTATTTTGAATGAAACGCTTGATTGTTCGATGATCACGCTTCAGAAACTTTGCAATTTTAAGAGTGCTGCATCCCTCTGCAAGATATCTCACTATTTTTGACTTTTCTGAGCCTGTCAAGTCCTTCTTTTGACCCATTTTGCCAAAGGAAAGGAAGTTGCCTAATAATTATGCACACCTGATATAGGGTGTTGATTTTATTAGACCACACCCCTTCTCATTACAGAGATGCACATTACCTAATATGCTTAATTGGTAGTAGGCTTTCGAGCCTATAAAGCTTGGAGTAAGACAACATGCATAAAGAGGATGATGTGGTCAAAATACTCATTTGCCTAATAATTCTGCACTCCCTGTATATCTGGGTTATTTAACAGATTTCCATCTAATTTCCATTGGTAGGGTGTTGTAGTTGTATTTTGCTTTTTGAGTTTTACAGCAGAATGGTCAGACCAGGATGTAGGAGAGATGTTGCATCTTTTGACTAGGGCTAGTGCTGGTTGGTTAGAAAAGATATAGTCAAGACTGCAGTATGATTTATTGGGGTGAGAGAAAAAAGTGTAATCATTGGTGTCTCTTTGTATGAAACGCCAGTTGTCATATAAATTGTTTTTTTTAGTCCTGTCCAGGGTGTGTTTAAGTCTTTTTTGGGGACTTTAATTTTTGGATTAGAGCTGTGTTTAGATGGTTGTAGACTGAGGAATATTAAAGTCCCCTGCAACATAGGTAGGTCCTTTGGCGATATCTATTATTTTATTTAAGATGCTTTTAAAAAAAGGAGACTGGTTGGTGTTGGGAGCATATACATTTACTAGTGTGATAGGTCTGACATACAGTAGACTAACTAGACCTAGGTATCGAATCTTTAGTAGATTGGATGAGTGTGAAGTTATTTTGTTGACGAGGATGCTTACTCCACTTTTTTTTTAGGTACCTAAGCTGTGGTAGTGAGTAGTTTTGCCAAAGTATGTTTGGCTCTCTATTGCATTTAAAGTGGGTTTCTTGTAAAAAATAAAATGTCAACCTGTCATTTTGTTTAGTCTAAAAGAGCTTTTGACCTTTTGTGGGGTGAGTTTAGCCCTTTTGCATTTTGTGTTAGAAAGGGTTAATGTGTGTATTTTATCATTAGTAGATTTATACATTTGTATATATGGGTGTTTGTTGCTTGGTATCTTATTAGTGTAATATGTTAGGGAGATAAGTGTTTTAATATTGTATTGTTTGAGCAGATGTGTGTACCCCTGCAAGAGAAAGTTGAGTGTAAAGTGTGTGACAATAAAGGTAGTAAACAACAGTAAATAACATATTATAAATGACAATGTGAAACATAACAATAAACATTAGGCAGAGTAAGGAGCCAAGCTGCAATGGAGTAGGTCCTGACAGAGTGATATAGGGTTTAAGGCTTAGCTAAGATGGGCTGTGTCAATTGGTGGTTTCAGCAGCTTACCAGTTTTCGAACTACGATCCGCACTAGACCCAAGCCACGGACTTAACCCGGGCCGGAGTATGGGGCCTGCTTTTTTCCTCCGGATTTTGCTGGTGATAGTACCCTAGCTGATTGGGGTGGATTTCTTGCTCTGTATGAGCACTTGATCAGCAGGTCGAAGCTAGGCGTCAGGGCTAATGTGATGGTCGTTGCGGCCTAGTGGATCCGGCGAGGATTCGTGTGGTCGGTTCCAGTCTCTCACAAGAACGGCAATCTTGTCCCAGAATGGTTGAGAAGGGTAAGGATGCTTGATCTCTTAGGGGCTGATAAGGAGTAGGATGGCCAGGATATAATGCTTTATTTAGGGCCTAAGTGGCAAAGCTCCAGAGTTATGCTGTTGTCATGCTAACAGCCGGCTCGTCCCCAAAAAAACCCTGATTACATATTCTCAAGTGCACTAACTCAACATGAAAATATCAATATTTTACATTCCAGTGTTTTTCACATAGAATAACATGTTTTATTTATTCAGAAATACATATTTCTACATATATATGATTTTTTTGCTAAAACATTCTAATATATATATATATATATATATATATATACATATATATATACACACACACACATGATTATATATAGGTATAGATATTTACAGATACATATTGGAATATCTATTTATAAATACTTAGAACATATTCTGCTATGCACAGAGCATTTTAATGTGAAATATTTACAGTAAATACAGAGTATAGCACTTTATTAAATTTGAATATTGCATGAATTTGCTTTTACATGTTCTCATCTACTTAACTGCAAAGGGCTCCAATGCCCATATATACTGTATATATATATATATATATATATATATATATATATATATATATATATATATATATATATATATATATATATATATATGGTATCTCACAAAAGTGAGTACACCCCTCACATTTTTGTCATTTTTTTATTATACCTTTTCATGTGACAACACTGAAGAAATGACACTTTGCTACAATGTAAAGTAGTGAGTGTACAGGCAGTATAACAGTGTAAATTTGCTGTCCCCTCAAAATAACTAAACACACAGCTATTAATGTCTAAACCGTTGGCAACAAAAGTGAGTACACCCCTAAGTGGAAATGTCCAAATTGGGCCCAATTAGACATTTTCCCTCCCCGGTGTCATGTGACTCGTTAGTGTTACAAGGTCTCAGGTGTGAATGGGGAGCAGGTGTGTTAAATTTGGTGTTATCGCTCTCACACTCTCTCATACTGGTCACTGTAAGTTCAACATGGAACCATATGGCAAAGAACTCTCTGAGGATCTGAAAAAAAGAATTGTTGCTCTACATAAAGATGGCCTAGGGTATAAGAAGATTTCTAAGACCCTGAAACTGAGCTGCAGCACGGTGGGCAAGACCATAGAGCGATTTCACAGGACAGGTTCCACTCATAACAGGCCTCGCCATGGTCGACCAAAGAAGTTGAGTGCACGTGTTGTCACATGAAAAGATATAATAAAATATTTACAAAAATGTGAGGGGTGTACTCACTTTTGTGAGATACTGTATATATATATATATATATATATATATATATATATATAATATATATATATATATATATATATATATATATAAATGTATTTATGTGTCTATATGTTTATATATGTCTGTAAATACATATATACACATAAAAATAATATAATAATAACTAGTATTTATATAGCGCCTTTCTCCCAGTGGGACTCAAAGCGCTTTTTCAGTGCTCGCTCTCGGAATTAACCAAATCGGCAGCTAAATAGTAATAGTTGTTATTATTACCCAATGATACTCATTACATCTGTACACACACACACGCATATATATTAATATATATACACATATTTAGACATGTATATGTATGTATCTCTACGTTAAAACCCATTGCATGCCTTACACTGAGTGAAATTGTACTTTGTAATGTATTTTTGATGTGTTTTGTGAAACAGTTAACCAAAGCTCTGATGACGCACTATCCCGATAGATGATAACTTAAATTGTGCTCAAGTGATTGTGTTTACTTTCATCTTGTAAAACAAGCGATAAACCTGACGCACGCAAACACTGCAATAAACCCCTTTTTGCTTGCACATAACTGTTAGCGCGCCACTTGTAATCTGTCCCTAAATGATTTTGTAGCCAGCAGGAATATTTTTATCTAGTGAGATAGCAACATAAAAGAATAGTCTGTCAGTTTAAACATTGAGCTATTTTATGAAGAATAATGCTGATTATACTGTTTCTTCTTCAGAAATAACAAGTATATAGGAAACAAATAATGATGCTGATTGCCTTTAAGAACTATGCAAGGAATATAATTTAGATATTAGAGTTATTTTTATTTTTTTAATCATCTAGTTTTATCTGCCTACCTTTAGTAATGGGGTCAGAAAACAAATTAAATAAAAAAATATATTACTACAATAAATTCTATTTGCTCTTAATCTAGGAATATACACTTGTTAAAAAGAAACCTGTGCTACTAGCATTTACCAATCATTATTCATAAGATTATATTATATTTTTAGTAATGAACTAATAAATATCCCGTAACCAGTTTTTTTTTTTAGTTAATAGCTATATTGAGCCAAATATAAAACAGCTATTATTGCACTTGTATTATTAAAAAAGCATATATCTTGACAGCTTTTCCATAAACTACCAAAATGTCTAATACCTAGAAATAGTTGCTTTATATATATAGCTATATTAAAGCAATGGTAAACTTAACATGTTTTAAAATCAGGTACAGAATCTAAGCAATACAGTATAAACAATTCTCAGTACACCAATATGATACATGCAAGTATCGTAATTTATTCAATAGTGTAAATAAAATAATATATACTGTAAATATAATATGCGCAAAGCTCTCCTCATTCATGCAATTCATTCATCCACAAAAAGATATAAAATTTGTTAAAAAATAGGACAAAATAAAAAAAAGATCAAAAAAACAATCTCCCTAGGTGTCCCAAGGGAGGGCCATCCGTCATCACCATTAAAAAGACTTTTCCATTAACGATATAGGGATAGATTGCAAGTGGAGTGCTACATTTCATTTTCATGAAAACAATATTTGCACTCCACTGTGTAATACCAGTGCATGCACAATAAATTAGAGCTCCACTTGCAATGTAGCCCAATGTGTCTAAAATGCTAATATCCTCAAGAAACCGTCCCATTAAGATGTTATACACATTGAGTAGTCCAGCTCTGATCATAGGTGGAATGTATAATCCAAGATCTGTGATGGTCTAATGTCACACAGGAGAGATATGTCAATGTATGGTCACAATACAGTAATGATATACACCTCTATGTCCATTCACTAATAGGGAACCCCTTTACATGCCACGTCTGCCTTTCTCAATATGCTGTATGTCCACTCATATAGAAGCAATCCATATCTATAATTCACTTGAAAACTGTCTCATATATGTAGCACCCCACTCTTTATATGCAATTCGGTTCCATATAAGATATTGTGAGTATCTCACCAATGAGCTGCAGTGTATAAGTATTTATCAACTGCTGCATACTTGACATAGAATTGTATTTAAATTTGCGGTTACATCCCTTTTCACATTATCCGTGTTACACCAGCCCAGCAGGCGCTCTGTAGATAATGCAGAGGCGGTTCAGTATCAGTGGTGCATCAGTATCACAGCAGACAATGTGACCATGTGAAGCGTGATATCTCGATCAGCGTTCATACAGGACTCCAAACGAATGAACTAACTACACAGCGCCTATTGGGCTGATGTAATATGGATACAATCACTTAGATTCTGGGCCTGATTTTATATCATATAACGTTTATCATCACTTTAAATATGATAATTTGTGCTTTGTTTACATTGAGTCCATTAACGTCTTAAGCCATTTGAACGTGGGTACAACGTCACAGAGTACTTTGCCCAAATGTACTCTGTTGATGTAATACCTAGGTCCAACCTTCTGGCTCATGCTGCAATCCTCACTGTCAGTTTTGGGTTCACTATACTACCAAAAAGGAATTTATAAGGGGAAGGGGGTCCCCATGTAAAATTAGAGGGGGTGAGGAGGGATTGTTAATATACAGAAAACCTTAAAAGGACAGTCTGCTCCAGAATTTTTGTTTAAAATCCTTTTATTACCCATTCCCCAGTTTTGCATACCCAACATGATTATATTAATATACTTTTTACCTTTATGATTACCTTGTATCTAATCCTCTGCAGACTGCCCCTTATTTCAGTTCTTTTGACATACTCACATTTTAGCCAATCAGTGCCCTCTCATAAGTAACTCCACGGGCATGAGCACAATGTTATCTATATGACACACATGATCTAATGCCCACTGGTTGTGAAAAACTGTTAAATGCATTCAAATAAGAGGTGTCTTTCAAGTGCTTAGAAATTAGCATATGAGCATACCTAGGTTTAGCTTTCAATCAATCATACACAGAGAAAAAAGACAATTTGATGATAAAAGTAAATTGGAAAGCTCAAACACAGGAGGCACATAAAGTTTCACTTACGCATTTCACGCTACATAGAGCACTTAGTCATAGATAACGGCATGAATTCCAGGTACATTCTTAAACACATTACAATTAATAATAGTGCAGAAAAGTACACATATAGAACACGTTTTTGATATTATGTTCTATGTCAACTGTACGGATATGTTTGTAGTATATATGTTGGAATGCCAATTGTGCCAACAACAGTACTTTGAACAAACGACCCGTATTGTACAGACAAGGTGAAAATGCAAGACATGTGAAACATTTTAATAAAGATTCTGCAGTTGCCAGACACTTCAACCTTATACATTTTATTAATATTCCTAAGTTTAGGGTTTCAATTATAGATCATGCTGTGGGGGGGGGGGGGTAATAGATATAAGATACTAGAGAAGAGTGAATTATTTTGGATACATAAAATGCAGGCATAATACCCTCTAGGTATGAATCAGGAATGGGACATTAGCTATTTTATTGACTATTGTGAATATAGCAAGTCTACAAAGGTTTAGAAGCCATAGCAACATTTGTTGCATCAAATAGTAGCAATTTTGACTATTATCATACAAAGCAAAATCAATGTTTCTTAAATGTATCTAATGGGTCATTAGTGAATCTATGTTAGTGAAATATAAATATAAAACCTATATAGGGTTTTTTTAATTTAAATATTCTGAAGTTTAACATTGAGGCTCTTTTTTTCTCTGTGTATTTTAGAAATATACAGATTTTTTCTAGTTGAATTTGGTTAATAATAGGTCAAACTCACCATTTAGAATATGTTAACACTTTTTACATACATTTACTTATTAGTTTGCTTATACTCTCAAATTTTATGTTTTGTTTTTATTATTTGTTAGCTTCCTGGGTACTTAGGTGATATAGTAGTAAGGTCACATTTACATATGGTATTGAAAACAATGTAGCATACATTCTGCACTATGATTGGTTGTAATGTGTTTAAAAATGTACCTGGGATTTGTGACGTTATCTAAGGGCTCTATGTAGCATGAAACGCGTAAGATAGATGTTATGTGCCTTCTGTGTTTGTATTATTCTGTTGAATAAATCAGAAGATTTGAGCTTTCATGAGTGCAGCTATTGTTCTTTTTGTGCTATATCATTCTACTGCATCTTGCCGATACCCCGCAACCTGAAGCTTCTTTTTCGTCCATTGTCTGTGATCTGTGATCTATTGCCAGGACCTGTACATGTTTAAAATGACATGTCCTATATGAATCATGAAAGTTTAATTTGGAGTAGACTGTACCTTTATAATAAATAATAATAAATAATAATAAATTATATATATATATATATATATATATGTATATATATATATATATATATATATATATATATATGTACAGGGAGTGCAGAATTATTAGGCAAGTTGTATTTTTGAGGATTAATTTTATTATTGAACAACAACCATGTTCTCAATGAACCCAAAAATCTCATTAATATCAAAGCTGAATAGTTTTGGAAGTAGTTTTTAGTTTGTTTTTAGTTATAGCTATTTTAGGGGGATATCTGTGTGTGCAGGTGACTATTACTGTGCATAATTATTAGGCAACTTAACAAAAAACAAATATATACCCATTTCAATTATTTATTTTTACCAGTGAAACCAATATAACATCTCAACATTCACAAATATACATTTCTGACATTCAAAAACAAAACAAAAACAAATTAGTGACCAATATAGTCACCTTTCTTTGCAAGGACACTCAAAAGCCTGCCATCCATGGATTCTGTCAGTGTTTTGATCTGTTCACCATCAACATTGCGTGCAGCAGCAACCACAGCCTCCCAGACACTGTTCAGAGAGGTGTACTGTTTTCCCTCCTTGTAAATCTCACATTTGATGATGGACCACAGGTTCTCAATGGGGTTCAGATCAGGTGAACAAGGAGGCCATGTCATTAGATTTTCTTCTTTTATACCCTTTCTTGCCAGCCATGCATTGGAGTACTTGGACGCGTGTGATGGAGCATTGTCCTGCATGAAAATCATGTTTTTCTTGAAGGATGCAGACTTCTTCCTGTACCACTGCTTGAAGAAGGTGTCTTCCAGAAACTGGCAGTAGGACTGGGAGTTGAGCTTGACTCCATCCTCAACCCAAAAAGGCCCCACAAGCTCATCTTTGATGATACCAGCCCAAACCAGTACTCCACCTCCACCTTGCTGGCGTCTGAGTCGGACTGGAGCTCTCTGCCCTACCAATCCAGCCACGGGCCCATCCATCTGGCCCATTAAGACTCACTCTCATTTCATCAGTCCATAAAACCTTAGAAAAATCAGTCTTGAGATATTTCTTGGCCCAGTCTTGACATTTCAGCTTGTGTGTCTTGTTCAGTGGTGGTCGTCTTTCAGCCTTTCTTACCTTGGCCATGTCTCTGAGTATTGCACACCATGTGCTTTTGGGCACTCCAGTGATGTTGCAGCTCTGAAATATGGCCAAACTGGTGGCAAGTGGCATCTTGGAAGCTGCACGCTTGACTTTTCTCAGTTCATGGGCAGTTATTTTGTGCCTTGGTTTTTCCACACGCTTCTTGCGACCCTGTTGACTATTTTGAATGAAATGCTTGATTGTTCGATGATCACGCTTCAGAAACTTTGCAATTTTAAGAGTGCTGCATCCCTCTGCAAGATATCTCACTATTTTTTACTTTTCTGAGCCTGTCAAGTCCTTCTTTTGACCCATTTTGCCAAAGGAAAGGAAGTTGCCTAATAATTATGCACACCTGATATAGGGTGTTGATGTCATTAGACCACACCCCTTCTCATTACAGAGATGCACATCACCTAATATGCTTAATTGGTAGTAGGCTTTCGAGCCTATAAAGCTTGGAGTAAGACAACATGCATAAAGAGGATGATGTGGTCAAAATACTCATTTGCCTAATAATTCTGCACTCCCTGTATATACACACACACATATATATATATACACACATAAAGTGGGAACTGTCAGGCAGCTGCCAGTACCTAAGATGACAGCTTTTAGTGAGAGAGGGTAGGCTTAGAGAGCTGTTTGGGAGGGAACAGGGAGGTGATAGGGTTGAGGAGGGATCCCTACAGTGAAAATAAATAAATGTCCTAAATCTGCATACTGGCAGACTGTATGCCAGTACCTAAGATTGGTCGTTACCAGTGGAGGATGAGGGAGAGAAGAGAGCTGTTTGATAGGGAACAGGTATGGATCAGGGGGTGGTAGGGTAATCTCTACAGCTAAAATTAACATTACAAACTACCAGATTAATCCCTTCAATGCCAGAAATTTCAGAAGTGTGGTGACCGGCTGCAATTAGCAGCCTTCTAATTACCAAAAAGCAATGGCAAAGCCATGCATGTTTAAGGGATCCAGGAATCCGGCAGAGACGTGAAATGCAAAATGAATCACACATTTATTAAAAAATAACAAAAAATAATAGAGTCCAGAAGTCAAATGACAAGCCAGGAGTCAAAGCCAGTGCAGGTAGCCAGACGAGATGAGCCCGGTCAGGAACCAAAGCAATTAGTCAGTCTAGCTGGGATCAGGAACAGGAACAGGAACATCAGCTAAGTCAGGAACAAGCCAGGGATCAGGAACCAGAAGGGACGTCAAACAAGCTAGGTTATACGAGAGTCAAGAACAGAGGAACTCACAGAGAAGAAGTTCATGTCAGAGACAACACAAGAGCAAAGGCAAACAGGACTGAGGTAGTTAAATAGGGAATGGAGACATCATTATTTTGGGACTGTAACCTGTCTCTCTCTGATGATTTTCTCCAGTTTTTGCCATAATAGGGAAACTGGAGTAGTGAGCAGCGTTGCACACGCTACTACAAGCAAGGGGAGAAGACAGGTGAGTCTAATATGGCAGCCAAAATAAAAAGCAGCAAATTACTTTTTAATGTTAGGGAGAAACCCTGATACCATGGCTATTTCTGAACAAATCCCAGGGATCCCAGAGAAGCTTTTACAACCATTTGTGCTATAACGACACAAGTGGTATGTAAATAATTTCAGTGAGAAACCCAAAGTTTGTGAAAAAGTTAATGATTGTTTTTAATATGATCGCATTAGACAGCAAAATGGTGAAATGCAATATACCAAAATAGGCCAATACTGTGGGTTGTGTGGGTTGTTTACTAACAAAATATATAGTTTTGATAATTGTAATGGGCAACACAACCCCCTGCAGCCAATCCCACAATAGAAGGGGCTGTCAATCACTTCAGAACTGGTGGAAAGGTTAAGAAACAGCAGTCTTATGACCGCTATTTTTTAAAGCTTAGCCTGCACCACAGGAGCTCCAAAGCTGCATCTGCAGCTTAATAAATGGAACTGAATTCACACACACACATATATTATATTGTTTCAAACCATGAAGAAAAATGTGTAAATTAAACATAGGAGTCTGACATAGATGTCAATTATGTAGTTTATTGAATATTTTAATATATAATTGTATGTCTGTAATGGCTGAGCCAATCACAAGTGAACATTGCTGAAGATTAAATAAAACAAGTAAAAGTTGTGCTTAAAGGGATATGAAATCCCCAATTTTATTTTTTCATGATTCAATCAGAGCATACAATTTGAAACACATTTTGATTTTATTTCTATTGTCAAAATTGTGCTGTAGTATTTTTAGTTAAAGGAGCAGCACTGTACTACTAGCAGCTAATTAAGTACATTGGGTTAGCCAATAACAAGAAGCATATATGTGCTGCCAGCAATCAACAACTAGCTCTCAGTAATGAATTGCTGCCCCTGAGCCTACCTATGTTTGCTTTTAAACAAAGAATACCAAGCAAATTTAGATAATAGAATAAAACTGGAAAGTTGATTAAAATTGCATGCTGTGTCTGAATCATGAAAAACATTTTTAAAGGGATATAAAACCCAATAAAATCCAAAATCATCTGAAACCCTAAGTTTTCATGTTTCTTTAACACCTGATGAAAGTTTTTTTGCACCTAAAGAAAAAAGGGATGTCAAAAGCAATGGCTGAATTGGTTAAAATGTTGTGGTTAAGTTTTTGCACCAATGGAAATTCAGACATAACTTTTATAAAAGAATAACTTTAAAGATATTTAGTTGGACTGAATTTGAAAATATATCACAGACATTTTATAAAAAATATATTACTACTTTTTAGGCACTAGTTTTTTTACTTTACACAAGGCATTAAATATCACTGCATTTTTATCAGGACGGGTGAAGGAAAAGTGTTTATTATAAACTCAAACTTCCTTTCTATATCATATTCATTAGATACTGCCCTGATGTTAGATGTGTATTATTCTCATTCAAAAATGTGAAATTATCTATTGAGTTTAAGGTTGTGTATTTTAAAATGGCTAAGCAAACAACAAGCTGCATGTCATTATATTATCTACCAAATGTGGGATCAATAATCATTGCATTAAACATTTTAATGTAATATGAGGCTCTTAAATTTCTTTCCAGAGACTAGTATTTTAAATTCCATTTTTGATGTTATCTGACATTTCACAAAATTAAATGAAGCATTACATCTGATCCTCTACAGGAAAAACTAGGCTGTAAGATTTTTGACTATTTTATTAGAGTTTTGACTGGAGTAATAGCTCATAGAATAGCAGTCCAAGTAAATATCATACAACATTCTGGAGGGAATTCTTTAATATTTGAATTTTACCATCCGTTCACAAAATATTCTAAAACTTGGTTACAGTCATTACTTTTCACTGTTTCAAATATGTAAATTAAATTTGTGATGTAAGTAAATTATCTTCAAATGTTCAATAAAAAGCTATTTTTATAGTAAGCTAAACAAACAGTCTGTAAGAGATACAACAGAAAAAAATCATGCCCTCTGTCATGCATTTTCTTTGTGTACTATCTGAAAATTATTTTTACCAAATTCTTTATAGAAATAACTCTTGCAAGATTTGAATTATGATGATATTTAAACTGATAAACTCGAAAGTATCTATTGGGAAAGGCAGATTTATAACACATACTATATAACTCATATACATATTACTGCTACAACAACAATTTGGCTGATAATATTGCCATAGAAATGTTGCTGTAACATTACTTTGGTGGTTATATTTATTTACTGTTATGTTATGGCAAACATTGCTACCTCCAAAGCATTAGTAGCAGTGGTGGCATGAATTTACCTTTTGTGATGCATCATATTTCTTCTTTCTTCTTTTTTTTTTTTTTTGCTACAGGGTTAACCCTCAATCTGCTACACTTAACTAGCATCAGCTATTATTCCAGAATATATATATATATCATGATCTCAAATTGTGCAAAACTATAAGTAATATGAATGTAAATGAATGTTGCAGACCAACATGAAAACATAAACTAAGCAGGTAATTGAAAACATCATCCAAAAATTGATTAATTATTGCAATGTGGGTTCAGCTGCAGTTTGCTATGGTCTAGTAACAACACGCTTAATTCATGGGGCTCCAGTTATCAAATTCAATAAGCAGCTTTGGATCCCATGCTCACTCATGCAAGCCTACCAACTGCTTGTAAAGAAGCAGAGGCTTCCTAACATTTTTGTCACCACAAAGGTGGTGGAGTTAAATCAAACCAAACAAGTGATTAGCAGACCCTTTTCTCGTATAAGAGTAGATAAGGGTTAAATTAAATGTTAAATTCTATTGCGCTTAAAGGGACAGGAAACCCCAACATTTTCTTAATTACAATTTTAAACAACTTTCCAATTGACTTCTATTATCAAATTTGCTTCATTCTCTTGTTATCCTTTGCTGATGGAACAGTATTGCACTGGCAGATAGCTGAACCCATCTAGTTAGCCAATCACAAGAGACAAATGTGTGCAGGCACCAAACAGCAGCTAGCTCCCACTAGCGTAGGATATGTGTGTATTCTTTTTCAACAAGGAATGCCAAGAGGTAGAAGCATATTTAAAAGTAGAAGTGAATTTGAAAGTGTCTCAAAATGACATGCTCTATCTGAATCATGCAAGTTTAATTTTGACTTTCCTATCCCTTTAAGTGAACACATTCAACTTATAATATGTGCATTTATTCAGCCATAATATACTCCTTTTTGCTCGCTCGCAACCTCTAGCACGCCACTCGTAATCTAGCCAAAAATAAATAGATAAGACTATACAGTCCTATAAACAGATAAACATAAATTCTAAACCATTTGACAAGTCAAAACTACACATTAATATTTTCTGTAATTAATTTTATAGTTAAAATATTTGTAAATCTTCCCCCTTTTCAGAAGTAGATGATCTCACAAAATATCTTTAAAAAATGGAACGTGTTTCTGACAGAAGACTCGTGGTGCCGCTGATGTATGTGACAAGATTAGAATCGTGCTATATCTTAAAAGCATTTGCAAGTGTGGTCCTAAAAAAGTAGCAACTTTGAATTGTAATATTGTAAATCTAAGTATATATATAATAACTACATTATATATATATATATATATATATATATATATATATATATATATATATATATATATATATATATATATATATATATATAAAACAGCAATTTAAAATATGGGGAGGCGAAAAGTGAGTTTAAAATCCTCCACTAAATCCATAATGTAGAGAAAATAGCTCATTGTGTAAAATGGTTTACACAATGATTTATTTTCTCTACATTATATATATATATATATATATATATATATATATATATATATATATATATATATATATATATATATATATATATATATATATATATATGTAAAAATATATGCAGAAATAGATTCCAGGTCCTTGTGAAATTTTATGGAACCAAAAAAAAAAAACTATATTGTTTTCAAAAAGGACACTATTGTTACTATTTGCATGCTAATATGTTTACATACTTTGACTTGATCTATTGTACAATAAAAATATTTCAGTATCTGTTTTATTTATTGTAATTTTCTAAAATAACAATTCAGTAAAAAACAAAACAAAAAAAATTAAATGGAATAAGAACATAAATTAATGTATATTAAAACATCTTCACATGCACATAAACATGTAAGCAGATACATAATTAAAGCAGTATTGTTAAGGGATTAAAACATAGGATAAAACATTCATGAAACTGCAGGTTAAGATTTAACATTTATCTTGCCTAGAGCACATATCTATATTGATTTCTCACAGCATATGTTGCAGATCTTCGCTTACATGCTTTGTGATTATTATCAAAGTTTCTGTGGTTTGTGATGCATGTTTCCTTAAAGATAACAACAAATGCACTAATAAACCAGAACACCTATCTTGGCTCATCTTTCCTTGCTGATTTAGATCAGGATCTTTTTTGGGTTCAACCTCAATTCTGAGTGCACTGAACTCAAAAAAGGAAGTTTCATTTTAGGGCCTGTAGTCTTCAATCACTTCCAGTTGGATTCATATAAGTAAAAGGTCAGATTGGTTGCTTGCGTTTTTGTATTAAATTACCTTGAAGACCTTTCTGTTACAGATCATAAGGGTTAGGAGAGTGGTCTATATAGTTGAAAAATATTTCAAATCTTGGTACATATCACTTCCATATATATGCTCCTGACTAATATTTTCTGCTAAAATTTACCATCTGAGTAATATTGTTTAAATTAGTTGTTTTTTTTCCTCTTGTTTCTCAAAAATAATTTTAAAATAAACTTTAATTATTTTTTGGTAGCTAAGATAATGAATAAAGTTCCTAAATTCTTAACTATAAAAACTATGGTATTACTCTGGAATGAAATTGTAATAATTAATTAGATTTTCTTTTAAATTTCATTCTAAATTATTCTATTTTTATAGAATTATATTTGTCACAGAGTACTTTGTTACAAAATTATGGGTACACTATAATTTATATTCTTTCCTCAGTATACACACAGATACACACATGCATATATATATATATATATATATATATATATATATATATATATATATATATATATATATATATATATATATATATATATATGAGGCAATCAAAATACAGAAACTCAAAATCCCTAATACCATAAAACGATGTTGAAATCCAGAAAGATCATAATCTCAAATGTCTAAAATCCCAAAAATCAAAATGTAGAAAGAACAAAATACCTAAATCCAAAATCCCAAAAATGCAAAATCCCTAAACTTAAAAAAAAAATATAGATATGATGTGCTGTGATGTCCCCATCATCACTATCATTTTGCCTCCACCTGAGGGGTTCAAGGGGGACAAGGTTCACTGGGATGGATGCTAGAAGATCTGTGGGGCACCCCCTTGAACCTTGCAGGCAGAGGGAAAAAGATAGTGAAGATATGGACTGCTGGATTTATAGGGAGATTATAGGGATAGATTATGGGCAATTGCACGGATGGAGGAAGTCAATAACAGCTGGGCGACTTTCATGATCATTAATTATATTTTGAATTCTTTGAAATCACAATGTATAGCTTCTTTTCATCTTTTAGGGCATGGCTCTCCTCTGAGAATGCTTTCACATTTTTTTTCAATATGGCGCTGTTCTTTTTGAAATTCTTTAATTATTTAGTATACACCAACATGAGCATTCCCTATTATATTTTCCCATCTTCTGTGCCACCCTTCTACGTTGTTTTGGTTACGTGGAAATCCATTTTGAATACTCTCATGTATTGACCACAAATTTGGTGGAAACAACACAGGTGATCGAACAGCAGTACCATTCTGTAAATGTTGTCTAATTCTGCCAAGTACATAATTATTTTCAAAACACTCTATGGGGCATATTTATCAAGCCCCATAGGGAGCTTGATGCCCCGTGATTCTGGCGAGCCTTCAGGCTCTCCGGAAACACAAGTTATAAATCAGCGGTCTAAATCCTGCTCTAAGGCGGCGGACAGACATCGCTGGAGATCAACCCGATCGAATACGATCGGGTTGATTGACACCCCTTGCTAGCCGCTGATTGGCCGCAAATCTGCAGGGGGGAGGTATTGCACCAATGATAAATGCTGAGAGCATATGCTTTCAGAATTTATCGATGTGCAGCAGACATGATCCGCAATATCGGATCATGTCCGCTCGCACAATGATAAATCAGCCCCTATAACTTCACCGGCTTCTTCGGGCGTATGTGGCTTTAGCGTATTAAAAGATCCTGGAATCCCAATAGCAGGAAGAAATGCCAATGCAGCATTTTTTGAACTGAAGTTTTGGTCAGGGCCATGTTGTATGGCTAGCACACTTGTCTGAATTTGGCGCCAAATGCATTGGGGAAAATGGAAAAAACACACTTTATTGCTAACACCTTTATATTCACTTTGAGAAGCTTTGATTGCACCTAATTCTAAATCTGTCATTATTGTTTGGGGATTTAATTGAAATTGATTTTCTTTTGCAAAGTCCACCAAATCTTCAAATAAGCGTTTATAAAGTGCTTCACTTTTTCCAGTGATTAATACATTAAAGAGAGGATACATTCTGGAATTTAGTGCTCCAATAGAGACATGAATTATATATAGTTGATAAAAACTGTGGGAACAGTTTTGCCATCCATTATCCAAAGTGAGTACACGCTAGTTTTTCAATGTTAGACTTAGTGCTGAATATAAGAAGTCTGTCTTCTTCGATTGTCAAATCCCTAACTAAGAATTGTTCACAATTTAATTTGTTTTGTAATGCTGGAGGAACTTCTATGTCAGCCAGAGGCCTTGGTTCTGAAGGTCGCTGAGCTTTTCAAATTTTTTTATTCCTTGGTGAAGGGAATTTGAAGAAGGTAAGTATGGCGCTATTTCTGTAGAAGCAAAAGTTGTACACGATTGAATAATTTGGCAGGGGCGATTTCTTGTGTTTATTTGCCTGCATTTTCACTTCTTGTAAATCTTTGAAACATTTTTTCCACTTGTATTTGGAGAGTGGTTATGGTGTACACAGTATATGCTGTGCATTTGAAAGTCTGACTATTGCTCAACCGTAGCAACTCAGTGATTTTCTATTTTCACAGACCCAATAATAATTATCGTTTACACTTTTACCTTTCATCATTAAGTAGCCTCGTATATTTAATTTATCAAATCCTTTTGTGAGGAAAATATTTCACAGAGCTCTTACATGATTTGTTGTGGTTGCTGGCAAAGATACAGTAACAAGGTAATCTTGGATTTCATTGTTTCGGGATTTTGGTTTTCGGTATTTTACAAGTTAGGAATTTTATTAGGGATTGTGGTGTTCTGTCTTGTGTAATTCAGTCTTTTGATATAGACTTATACAGTATATATATATATATATATATATATATATATATATATATATATATGTGTGTGTGTGTGTGTATGTGTGTGTGGGTGTGTAGCTGTATGTGCCTATGTGTGTGTGTACACTTATGATGTAACATATAGTCATGTAAAACATCAATCTTTCTGAAATTCTCAATCTATATATAAAAAAATGTAAAAGGGATAGAGTGGTGTCACTGATATGTTTTAAAGAATATCAATGTTATTTGAATATGGGCATTATGGATATACTGGGCATACTGTATTTATGAGGCTTAAATTATGAGGTTTAAAATATCAGCAAAAGTTCCAAACCGCACTGAACAAAACAATGTTTCTCTTTGCTGAATATCTATTACTGTAAGAAGATGGCAACAAAAGGTTCTAGATATTGTAAATTGTGATTAGGCCAACCACAATCTTCTTCTGTTTTCTGTAAAAACCCATTCAACCAATGTCAGCCAAGAAACAAAGCAAAACACTGATTGGTAAATCCAGATCATAAAGACTCAATTAGAAATACTTTTTATGGAGATTACATTAATCTAACCTACAATCATGAACATGTGAATATTAAATACAATTGCTAAATACTACTTCTAGATGTTGCAGTTGGAATTTTTGTTTTCTCACTTTTCCCACAGATCTTGTGTTAGCTGTACAAGATATCATAGATACAGTGCTGTTTATTGCAAGGCAATTGCTTGTGACAAGAGGTAAGCAATAAATAATGTAGAGGTTTGTTAATGTAAAGGGCTAACAAATTGTGGAACTCCTTGCCTAAGAAGGTAATAAATGCCAATAACTTAGATACATTTATAATTGGTTAGATGCATTTCTGGATAAAAATGTGAATCAAGGATGTGATTCCTTGGGTTGGCTTCTAATTGTATTCAAAAAGTTTAAATGGTGACTTCTTTATTATAAATTAAGTAGGACCTATATAGTTTGGACTTGATTGACTTCTCTCTCCTTTCAACATCATCTAATATGTTACCATGTATATGAAAATATATATACCTACAAAAATGTATATCCTGCCTACTACCAGTGGACTATATAATAGTGATGAATATAGGTTTAATTAATTAAAACTATATATTCATAAAAACAGTTAAAATGGTGCCAGTGGCCATTTCAGAGTTTATTGGATAATTAAGTAATTCCAAATTGTCTTGGAATACTCACAAAACAAGTTTGAAAGGCCAATTTTGGACTTTATTAGAGAAGACCCTCCCAGGAATAATGTAGAAATACAAAGCACAACAAAGAGTAGGCGACAGTGTTGTGCCTCAAAATGGAGAATCACAATAGTGTAATACTTTCATACACCAAAATTGCACTAAAGGAATATATTCATGGAGGGGTAGTGTTTCTGTTTTATTAAATAATAGATTTAGAAGGATACACAGAATAAATGAGTGTAACTATACTTTGTAATGTAGGTTTGATGTGTTTTGTGACACTGTTTTTTGTTCCACGGAAACAGTTAACCAGAGTTCTGAAGTTGCAGTAATCATTCTAGCTTAAATCCTGATTGTGTTCAATCGATCTTTTTCACTTTCAACTCGTAATACCAACGGTAAGCCCAATGAGCGCAAACACCCGTGATAAACCACTTATCGCTTGCAGGAAAACGTTTACACTCCACTTGCAATCTGGCCCATTATATTTTATCTGCATTTCCCTTTTGTTCAACAGTATTAGTTTTTATAATTTTCTAAAGTATAATATTATAGCTGTTTAGAGTTTAAGTTCATCAGTCTGTTAGAATCTGCTTGTCAGGTGCTAATAGCTTTGTGCTGTATTGCACTGATTCATTGTCTGTGGAGATATTTTATACAATTTTTTTAATTATTTGTTGCAGTGAAATCTCAAATTACTTTATAAAACGCCAGCAATGCATTTATAAAACTTGCAGGGGAAGCAGTTAAAGCATAAAGACACTACAGAGTTGTTTTGTGTTTTTTTTTCAAATCCCTAAATTCATTGTGATACATCAATTAAATTAAAGGGACATTGTACTCTAAAATTTTCTATTATTTAATATTTTTCAAATAGTCAATTTTATTTGCTGGAGTGTATTTACCCCCCCCCCCTCCAAACAACTTATTTACCTTTATTTTGTTATTTGAAATAACTGTTTTTGGTGGTTGTGCCCAGCCATAAATAGCATTTTAATACCTAACTATGGGTTAGATTGCAAGTGACATGCTATTTAGCACTCATGTTCAAGTGTAAACTTTGCTAGAAGTAATCGTTTTGCGCTCATGGGTTAGCACGCGTACAGAAAATTTTGTTGAAAAAAAAAAGTTGAAAGTGAAACTTTTGGGCGGTAGCGAAACCCAACACACGCTAACTAAAAGACTTCAGATATCAGTAACAACCTTACTAACACATCGCTCATTTGCTAACCCGACATGAGTTATTAATATGTCACATCCCATGTTCTTCACATACAGGACAATGTTATTTTTATTTTAAATAAATATTGCCTATTTATCTATTCCTATAGATATATATTTTATATTAAACATTTACATTAACATTATCACACACACACATATATATATACTGTATATATATATATATATATATTATAGTAAAAAATTATATCTATAGGAATAGCTATATAGGTATAGGTACAGTATATACAGAAATACATAGAAATATGTATTTCAAATTGAAATCACATTTTCCTTTATATAAAGAAAATAGGAATGTATTTACAGTGAATACACAGTTAAACAAATTATTAAATATTATTATAGTATTATTATTTAGTCACATATATATTATAGCCCCTTTTAGTTAAATATGTGGCCATATACCATATACCTTTGAACCTTTATAAAAAATGTTTTATAAATATTTCAATGATTCATTTTTATAAGTATATTTTAATCTATTTATGTTGTGTTTAGTGTAACCTTTGTTTTAGCCCTAAACATTTAGGCAACATTTTCAGTTAAATTTGTTTGCGCTCAAGCAGTTGATGGTTTAATGAGCAAAAACAGCTATTTTAAATATAGCAGTAAATTTGAAGGAATAATTGCCCATACATTTAATATGCTGCAGTAGGTATACCAAGTCATTCATATCACTTTAAAGGGATAGGGAAACAAAGTTTGTAGTACATTTATCACAAGATTTGTGATAAGCTGTAGATTATCCCATACTGCTTGTTTATATTAGGCTTTTGTAATACGATACATTTGCTTTAAAAAGATGTAAAGAGCTTCCATAGCGGCATAAGTTTCAGTGCAATTGCTAACACCCTCGTCGCCTATAAGTTCACCTCACACATCAGGAGAATCACATAAATGACGCCGGCAGATAATATACTGCTGTAAATTGAACAAACTAGCGAGGTTCAGAAATGTGCGCAAATAAACATTTCTGGTGTCGCCAGTGACTTACGCCAGTATATGATCTGCCGGAGCATAATTTTAAAAAATAAAAGTCCCACGTAAAATCGAACCCGTCTAAAAATAATAAAATGGACACGTCAAAACCCCTATATCTGCTATCCTATATCTGCTATCCCCCCACATTGCAACTACTAATAAAAGTTATTAACCCCTAATCCGCCATACCCCCAACAATGTAAAACAAATTTATAAACCTATTAACCTCTAAACCGCCATGCCCCAACAATGCAAACAACCTAATAAACCTATTAATCTCTAAACTGCCAACCCTTCACATCGCAATCTACATAATTACACTATTAACCCATAATCTGCCAAACCCCCAATGCAAACAACTAATAAACCTATTAACACCTTAACTGCCAACCCCCCCAATGCAAACAACTAATTAACCTATTAAACCCTAAACCACCACCTCCCACATAACAAAGTATTAATCTAATAACTAAGCCCCTTAGCCTAATACCCCCTAAATTAACCACAATTAAAATACACTAACACAAAATAACAAAATACTGTTTACCTTAAAAAATAATTAAAAATTACCAAAAATAAAAAAACATAAATTACTAACCTTACCCAAAATAAAAAAATTCAATCTTTACATTAAATAAAAAACCTAACTTTACTACAACGAATCTTAGACTGGAGGGTGGCTGGCGAGCAGAGGAGGTGGGTTTGACTTGAGGGACAGTTGAATCCAGACTTCCTACTTGCCTCTTTGTGCTGGAGCCCCAACTTCCCTGAGAAAATTAAAATGCTACCTAATCCAATCAAAAAAGAGACCTTCACACTATGGGACATGGCCTCTCGCCATCACCCCTGCCTATCATCTAACCCAGGCCCCTTGACCTCCCTTAGGTACAACCCAGACTTTTCCTTAAGTCTTCTGACGAAACCACTACCCCGTACCTTGACCGAGGAAGATATATCACTACATAACGTTACCGCAAACGACTCCATTTGCACTCAGACCCAGTTGATAGATAAAGGTTATCCCAGTTGATAGATAAAGGTTATGAGTGGGCACGCAACTGGTTCTTGAATAGAAGACTCCAAAACTACATATCCACACACAAACATAAAAATAACATGACTTGCCCCCCTACCACCATCGAGAAAATTTATCTTCTAAAATCTCCAAAAAAACACTCTCTCTCCGCTATATATAAAATATTAATCCAACCTTTACCTGGAAATCTACCGTATTCCATAGAGATGTGGGAAAGAGAACTGGGTACAATTATTCTACCACATGTGGCGACTAACATATTCCTCAATACCAAAAAGTCCTCCACTTCAGCATCCGTTCTAGAAACTAATTACATAATATTGCACTGTTGGTACTTAACCCCACGGAAGATGTACCGTCTGTACCCTAACACTAACAATAGATGCTGGAGATGTGGTCATGTGGGGAGTGGCATGGGCCATATGTGGTGGTGGTGCTCACAACTAAACCATTTTTGGTATGAAGTAATAGATGAGGTTGGGAAGATATTACATGTGACTTTGCCACCGGACCCCCTTATTTGGCTGTTAAACAGGTCTGTTAAGCTGCCGCTCAGGTCCCTTCTTCCTCTATTCCGCATATTCACTAACAGCGTAAAAGTATTAATAGCTACAAACTGGAGAGCAAGAGATGTTCCTACTCTGGGAATGTGGAGAGCTAAGGTAACCGAATTATTGGAGTTAGAGGAGTACTCCGTCTACAAAAAAAGGAAACACTGATAACTTCATAATGATACAAGCACTTTAGGACGAATATAAAAGAACACAGAGGCTCATCTAAGATCAATATAAGTAGTCAGTGCCCCCTGCAGAATAACCTAAAATGGTAAATCTTGCCTTTACCCTGAGACTGGACATACCCCCTTACCCCTTTCCCCTCCCCTACTATTTTATGGACATACCTAGTTTTTAGTATGTTAAATGTATTACAAAACTGTTCGAGTCTATACCTTCCTGTAACATTGTGATTGTTTCAATATCTGTACCATGTAAATGTATAATATGGGTTGCGTGTCGATTCATCTCAATAAAAAGAATTTAACTAAAAATAAAAATCCTAACTTTACATTAAAATAAAAATCTAAAATTACATTAAAATAAAAAAAGCTAAGATTACATTAAAATAAAAAAACTAACATTACAGAAAATAACAAACTAAATTATCAAAAAATTAAAAGTTATTCCTAATCTAATATTGCCTTAAAAAAACATCACAAAATTAAAAAAAACTAATATAACAATAGAATTAGGGTTGCAATTTTAGGGGGTACTTTGTATTTTTTTTTTAAAAAAGGGCTTTTAAACTTAGGACAATGCCCTGCATTGATAAACGTCCCAGGTGGAGGACCGAAACGTTGGATTGGATGTGTTTGGATGTGAATTGTACCACAATATGTAAATAAAGTAGTAACATCCTGAATGAAGAAACCGGGTGCAAGTTATTTCTTTGGAGTATATATATATATATATATATATATATATATATATATATATATATATATATATATATATATATATATATATATATATATATATATATATACATATATATAAATAATATATACATATATAGACATATATATACTGTATATAAGTGCATTTATATAAATACATAGCCCTTTGCTGTTAAGTAGATGAAAACTTGAAAAAACATATTTATGCAATATCCGTATTTAATAATGTTTTTAACTATGTATTTACTGTAAATATTTCACATTCCAATGTTCTGCACATAGCAGAATATGTTCTAATTATTTATAAATAGATATTTTTATATATATATATATATATATATATATATATATATATATATATATATATATATATATATATGCAACAAGAGGAAGGAAAGATCCAGCCAGCACAAAAAACTTCTTTTAAAAGTCCAAAATTTATTTAACAGTATAAAACGAAAAGGCTGCTAGTACTGCAGCTCACAAAAGGCATAGCATACGGTAAAAAATCTTACATGTTTCGGCCAGTGGCCTTAATCATAGATAATTTAAAACACCTAAGTTAAAAATAAATACTCTATGCTAGGTGCTCATTGGTTAATTGCTGAACAAATGGATAAACAGTTAGTAGTTCTTAACATTAACCCTCTAATGGCTATGAATCATCATGACTCATTATATTGACACTAATTAAAGGGGCTATCAGGTGAAAAAATACCTAGTGCTTAGCATCATATACATATAGAATTGTGCACAAACCGTATACAATCACAACTTGTGTTTCAACCCAAAATAAATGTGTAAATGTAAATACAAATACAAGTACAAATGTGTCCAAGTATATGTATAGCAAGGCCAAATTGTTAGAAGAGTCATATATTAAATGTAATTAAAAGAGAATAAATTAATCTCTTTCTTGCATAAATCCACAAAGTAGAGAAAAACTACATGATAAAAATGTAACTAATGTTATGTAATGATGCAGTTTATTAATATAAGTCTAGAACTGCTGTAAGAAAATATATATAAATATACCCATATAGTGGGATTACAATATAACATACTCTTAGAATCTTCCCACCCAACCTGTGGATTGGCACAACCGTTTAAATAGTAACTCAAAAACTAAAATACTGAAAAACATTTCTCTGGGCTTAGCAACCAGAGGGTTGCTCTATATGCAATGATATGCAGATTTACATCGATACATACAATGAGTACATAATGTATATCTTTATATGTGCCCAAGTAAATGACCCTAAAACCATGGAAAATATTAGGCAAGGAAAAGAGACATTCTATCCATAATGCGGAGTCTAAATAATACCTATATGTAATGAGAAGATATGTATAATGAAAAACAAGGTGAACTATAGAATACGCATGATTGAACGCAAAAAAGTATGAATGTATAAGTCAAAGGTTCTGCAAAAATACAAAATTGCAAAAAGAGCAACTGGGGTAGTTATGTACACGAAGAGTGCACTTAAAACCATTATTCCCAAAAATGTATAATATCATAAATGGAGTTGTAACCCTTTGGGATCCTGGTATCCAGGGTAAAAATCCAATAGGCCTCCCTTTTGAAAAGTAATTTGTTCAGATCTCCCCCTATTTTGGGCTTAGTAATGCGTTCTAGGATCATCCATTTAAATGTCAAATTTGAACTATTGTATTTACTGATGAAATGTTTTGCTAATTCTGATTTTGCGTCAGACCTTTTTATGTCCGACAAATGTTGTTGTATACGTTCTCTGGCTTCTCTTGAAGTACAACCAACATATTGTTTTTCTGTGCATGTACACCAGGCCATGTATATTACTGACTTTGACCTACAGTTGACGCAACTCTTTATTTGATGTTCTCTGCTGTTGGTGTATGATCTGAAAGTGTCACCTCTCTGGATAAAGCCACAGGGTATACATGGGCCATAGCCACATCTATACATTCCCCTGGAGGTCAACCAAGCACTGCCTCTCCTGTTATCTGGCAAATCACTAGGTGACAGGATGTTCCCTAGGGTGACCCCCTTTCTGTAAGAGAACCTACAACTATTCTCAATTACTTTCATCAATCCCACATCTGCTGTCAGTAAAGGGAGATGTTTTTTGATGACCCTGCAAACTTCCTGATAATCGGATGAGTACTGTGTCACAAAAGTCACTTTACTCATTCCACTTTCCCGTTCTTAGGGGTATCTCTGAGTAGGAACTCTCTAACTCATCAACTTGTCTTCTCATTTTTCTAGCTATTTGTTTATTGTATCCTCTTTCCCTGAGTCTACTAGTAAGTGCTTGACTGTGTGTGTTATAGTCCTTAGGTGTCAGGGTTACTGTGCCTTTAAGCAGGGATTTGCACAGGAACTTTCTCATTGGTTGCCTAGGTTATAAGTTCCACCATTTCCTGTGGCTCCTTGCTTAGTATTTTGTGGTGTAATCTACCTTTACCTGAGCCAGCTTGTGTTCCTATTGCAAGCCTCATTTTGGATTACAATTTAAAGTTTTTATCTATTCTCAGTGGAAGTGGACATTAACCTTTTTTCACCTACTTCTGAATTTGTTTGCCAGTTTTCAGAAAAGGAAGTCAGTGTGAATTTTTTGCTACAGTTTCCTAATTTCCACTAAACCTTTTTCACCTGCACTGTTACTTGTGCTGAATCAACACTGAATCTGCAGCAGCAGCTGCAAACTGCCACTTCTCCCTCTGCTGCAGCTAATTCAGCATACAGAGCCTCAAGCATCAGACCAGAGATTGCCGCACAGATCAGCTCACTTCTCAATACTCTCCCACTGCTTTGTTTGCAAGTACCTTTCAGGAGTAACGGCTATCATTGTCAGCTGACCGGAGGGCGGATCAATCAACCTGTACCGCAAGTATCTTTTGTTGCTTTTCTTACAAAGTATCATTTCCATATTTAGTTGAATAACTGCAAGCAAGTCTAATCCTCTTAAAGTGATACTCCTCAGTTAAATGTTACCATACTAAGAGGTGCTGTAAGACTTTGTGTTAGAAAATCCTATTGGAGTTATAAGGATTACCAATTTCCTGAATTGACATTCTCAGCACTCTGTATCTTTGTATCTGTTTTCAGTCTGCAACATATTGATTGAAGTATTCGATAAACTGTTTATGCTATTATTTTTTACATACCTTATGTGTTTTCAGTGTTCTTAATTAAGGAACATTTGAATCAATCCACATTGGGATATTTGTCCATCATATTGATTTGCACTATTCTTGCTGGGATTTCACTCCTCAATAGTGAACTCATATTTGGAACAGTGTTACATTTAAAGATTTTTTCTCTGCAATTGAGTTCCAGAATCTAAAGTCAATTAAGTTTGAGATAACCTCACATAATACTAAGCCCGTTATGGAACCAGCAGAGCTTCCACAAATAGTATACAATTTATCCCAAAAGGTGGATCAGTTAGCCCAGGCTGTGCACGACCTACAGGTTGAAAATCAATCTCTAAGGGGTATTATCAGGGAGTCCATATCTCCACAACCCTCACAGGTACTACAAACCTCTGAACCATCAGTATCATTACCAGAACCTTTCTCCGGCAACAGGAAAAACTATAGACAGTTTAAAAATTCCTGCCACCTTCTATTTAATTTAAGACCTCGTAGCTACCCTACTGAGAGAATCAAGGTACTCAGTACCATTTCTTTTCTGAGAGGTGAGCCACGCACATGGGCAGATAATCTGTGCGAGCATAATGATCCGGCATTAGCCACTCTAACAGATCTCTTCAATGCAATGGATGAACTCTTTCATGACACCGATGTCCAGATGTCTGCCGAAACATCTATGAGAAGCCTGAAACAAGGCAAAAGACCTGTTGAGGACTACATAACCGATTTCAAACTGTATGCTGTAGACTCTCAATGGAGTCAAATTGCCTTACGTAACCAGTTTCGCTTAGGTCTTTCGGAGGCTTTAAAAGATGAGCTAGCCAGAATAGAGCTCCCAAAATCACTGGAGGCCATCATGAAAATTGCTCAACAATTAGACCGAAGACTACGCGAAAGGAAAGCTGAGAAATTTTCTACAGATGTGTGTCCAAAGGGTTATAACATTCCAGCCATACCTTCAAATACTCAACCAAGAACCACTCCTACTCCTATGGAAATAGGTGCAGTCAGAGGGCCTCTGACTTCAGAAGAAAATAAAAAATCTCTGTATGTATTGTGCTAGTCCATCCCACTCAGTACAAGATTGTCCCATACTTCAGAAAACTAAAATGAATTCCTCTGTACAATCTTGCCGTTTGAATACATACGCTATGTTGTCCCTCTCCTTACAGTGGGAGCAAGATCAAGTGACGACTGACGCTATAATCGACTCTGGAGCTTATGGTTGTTTTATAGACCAACATGTTGTAAAAGCAAATAAAATACCTACTATTCTAAAGCATAACCCTGTCTCCATTCGTATGATAGATGGTTCCGCACCCAAAACAGGTCCTATAACACACCAAACTGTTCCTATCACTGTTAACATTAATGGTCACACTGAATTAATCTCTTTCGAGGTTTTAAGATCTCCTCTTTTCCCTGTGGTTCTCGGTATTAAGTGGTTACAACAACACAACCCGCAGATTGTATGGTCCCCTTTCTCTATTCAGTTCAAATCCGATTATTGCTCACAGACTTGTTTGCCTAACCATAGCATACTTCAGACTGATCAACAGTCTGAAATTTAAGTGCCTGAGATTCCATCACACTACTCTGACTTTGCTGATGTTTTTAGTAAAACCGAGGCTGAAAATCTTCCACCTTATCGTCCGTATGATTGTCCGATCGAATTACTACCAGGTTCTACCATCCCATACGGACATCTCTACCCTATGAGCCAACCCGAATTAGTTCATCTAAAAGAGTATCTGGAAGAGAACCTCAAAAAAGGTTTCATCAGGACTTCGACCTCTCCTGCTGGCGCTGGGATATTCTTTGTCCGAAACAAGGACTCTACACTTAGACCTATAATCGACTACCGGGAGCTGAATAAACGTACAATCAAGAACCGCTATCCTCTCCCTCTGATCCCGGAGTTGATTGAACGTTTATCTGAAGCAAAGATCTATACTAAACTTGACCTCAGGGGAGCGTATAACTTGGTGAGGATAAAGGAGGGCCAGGAATGGTTAACTGCTTTTAGAACCAGGTACGGCCTATATGAGTATCTTGTAATGCCTTTCGGACTGTGCAATGCACCAGCTACTTTTCAGCACTTTATCAATGATGTGTTCAGGGATTTACTCGACATCTGTTTAGTCATCTACCTAGACGATATCCTAATTTATTCTAAAGATCTGAATGAACACATCAAACATGTCCGGAAGGTATTATCACGGCTTAGAGAACATAAACTTTATGCCAAACTGGAAAAGTGTCTATTCCATACAGATCAAGTCTCTTTCCTTGGGTACGACATCTCTCCCACTGGGGTTACTATGCAAACCCAAAAGGTTGAAGCAGTAAAGAACTGGACAGTTCCTAAATCCAGGAAAGACCTACAAAAATTCTTAGGGTTTGCGAACTACTACAGAAAATTTATTAAAGATTTCTCTAAAGTAGCCAAACCATTGACAACTTTGACCAGCACTAATGTACCTTATATTTGGAACGAAAAAGCAGATCTTGCTTTCAACTTACTAAAGACGAAGTTCACCTCTGCACCTATCTTGAACTTTCCGGATCCATCCTTAAAGTATATCTTAGAGGTTGATTCTTCGGATTTTGCTCTGGGGGCAGTTTTATCCCAACAAAAGTCCCTTTAGGATCCTATTCATCCCGTTTCATATTACTCTTCAATGATGACTTCCTCTGAAAGGAACTATTCCATCGGAGACAAGGAACTCCTTGCGATAAAACGTTCCTTAGAAAACTGGAGGCATCTCCTTGAAGGCACTAAATATACAATCTTAATTTTAACAGACCACAGGAACCTAGTATACCTACAAACCAGTAAAACCTTATCTGCAAGACAGGTATGATGGAGTCTGTTCTTCTCCCGTTTTAATTTCAACATAGTTTACCGACCAGCTTCAAGGAATGGCAAGGCAGACGCCCTGTCCCGTCTACCCGAAAGACTTACTCCACTAGATACACAGACTACCATTATACCTCATGAGCGTTTCATTGGACTTACCACTGATATGATATCAGAATTTAAAAGACATACCACAATGGAAAACCCCCCATCTTTATACAATTTGATAAAAAAGAATTCTTTATTCTATCATGACCAAAAAATCTATGTTCCTGAACCTATGAGAACTTCAATTATTCAGATCCATCATGATACCCCGCTATCTGGACATCCTGGCATACGACGTACCTTAGAAATAATTTCAAGGTCCTTCTGGTGGCCCAAGCAAAAGGACTCTGTGCAGAGTTACATTCGTTCCTGTCAGATTTGCTCTGTATCCAAGCCAGAAAGAAGACCTCCTTATGGTCTACTGATTCCTATACCAGCTCCAACTAGACCATGGCAACACATCTCCATGGATTATATTGTTGAACTACCCAATTCCCACAATCACACCACTATCTTAGTTGTAGTCGACTTACTTACCAAGATGGGACACTTCATACCTTTTCACAAACTCCCCACTTCATCTGAGACAGCTCTGCTCTTTCTGGATAACATAGTTAGACTCCATGGTTTCCCTACCATCATAACCACCGATAGAGGCACTTAGTTCACCTCACGTTTTTGGACCAAACTATGTGAACTCACTCATATGCAACACCGTTTCACCACCTCTTTCCACCAGCAAACAAAAGGTCAATCAGAGAGATTGAACCAATGGCTTGAACAATTTCTACGTTGCTATTGCTCTTACAACCAGACTGATTGGGTGAAATACCTATCAATGGCCGAATTCGCCTATAATAATGCTGTGAATACGTCTACGAAATATTCTCCGTTCTTCGCAAACTATGCTTTCCATCCATATTTCATAATTGCCTCTCCAGATGGTTTGAATTCACCCTCGATAGAAGATCTCCATGACTCTCTACAGCAGAATTTCCAGAGTATACATGAGAACATTGAGAAAGCTCAACAGGTTCAAAAACATTACTATGACCTTCAAAGATGGCCTCCTCCTCATTACACCGTGGGTGATCTTGTATGGCTATCTACCAAAAACCTGAAATTACAAATCCCTTGCAAGAAATTAGCCGGCTTATACATTGGACCTTATCCTATCGTCCGTGTCATTAATGACAATGCTGTTACACTCAAATTGCCTGACACTATGAAGATCCATCCTACATTCCATGTCTCACTTCTCAAACCATATACACCATCTAGAAGTTCCCTAACCCTATTACCACCACAGCCTCTCACCTTGGATCAGGATGTGTTTGAAGTTCATTCCCTACTGGATTCCAGACATAAAAAGGGAGAATTACAATATTTTGTACACTGGAAGGGTTATTCCTCTGAAGAAGACTCTTGGGAACCGGCTTCGAATCTGAATGCCCCTAGATTGGCTACTCTATTCCACAGAAGGCACCCGGACCGACCTAGACCGACAACTGTGGCACAGTTGCCTTAAGGGAGGGGTCATGTCAGGGTTACTGTGCCTTTAAACAGGGATTTGCACATGAACTTTCTCATTGGTTGCCTAGGTTATAAGTTCCACCATTTCCTGTGGCTCCTCGCTTAGTATTTTGTAGTGTAATCTACCTTTACCTGAGCCAGCTTGTGTTCCTATTGCAAGCCTCATTTTGGATTACAATTTAAAGTTTTTATCTATTCTCAGTGGAAGTGGACATTAACCTTTTTTCACCTACTTCTGAATTTGTTTGCCAGTTTTCAGAAAAGGAAGTCAGTGTGAATTTTTTGCTACAGTTTCCTAATTTCCAATAAACCTTTTTCACCTGCACTGTTACTTGTGCTGAATCAACACTGAATCTGCAGCAGCAGCTGCAAACTGCCACTTCTCCCTCTGCTGCAGCTAATTCAGCTTACAGAGCCTCAAGCATCAGACTGGAAATTGCCGCACAGATCAGCTCACTTCTCAATACTCTCCCCCTGCTTTGTTTGCAAGTACCTTTCAGGAGTAACGGCTATCATTGTCAGCTGACCGGAGGGTGGATTAATCAACCTGTACCGCAAGTATCTTTTGTTGCTTTTCTTACAAAGTATCATTTCCATATTTAGTTGAATAACTGCAAGCAAGTCTAATCCTCTTAAAATGATACTCCTCAGTTAAATGTTACCATTCTAAGAGGTGCTGTAAGACTTTGTGTTATAAAATCCTATTGGAGTTATAAGGATTACCAATTTCCTGAATTGACATTCTCAGGACTCTGTATCTTTGTATCTGTTTTCAGTCTGCAACATATTGATTGAAGTATTTGATAAACTGTTTATGCTATTATTTTTTACATACCTTATGTGTTTTCAGTGTTCTTAATTAAGGAACATTTGAATCAATCCACTTTGGGATATTTGTCCATCATATTGATTTGCACTATTCTTGCTGGGATTTCACTCCTCAATAGTGAACTCATATTTGGAACAGTGTTACATTTAAACATTTTTTCTCTGCAATTGAGTTCAAGAATCTAAAGTCAATTAAGTTTGAGATAACCTCACATTAGGATTTGAGCAGTTCCTTTTTATCCTTACATATTGACCCTTAGCTATTGATTTCTGAACACTCGATGGATGGTTACTCTTTCCATGTAATAAGGTGTTCTCTGCTATGCGTTTGCGATAGTTGGAAGTGTCAACCCTGCCTGTTGTAGTGTTGGCATTCAGCTTAAGGTCCAGATAACATACTGTGGTATCATTGAACTCACTGGTAAATTTTAACCCCCAAATGTTTTGATTCAAGTGTTCTGTGAAAGCCTCTGCCTCAACTCTTTCTCTTTCCCAGATAAATATCAGATCATCTATAAACCTGTAATAGGTTTTAATGTTGTTGGAGAAGGCGTTGTTATCACTGTAGATGTTTGTCAGTTCCCACCAGCCCATCGTATGGTTTGCCAGGGACGGGGCAAATTTGGCCCCCACGGCAGTGCCTTTCAACTGAAGGTAAAAGTTGCCAATCAATAGAAAATTGGTCACGTCAAGTATATAATTTATGAATGCAGGAGTATATGTGGTATCTCTCTCTAGAAAGAACTTAATTGCTCTTAAACCCATCTCATGGGGTATCGAGGAATATAATGATACCACGTCCACTGTTAACTAAAAGATAGTCATATGTATCAAGGTCAATATGCCCATATTCTAGGCCATCATCTAAAAGGGACCTTAGGTTCCTTGAGAAGGTTATCGTCGGATCTCCTGGAAGAGTCCTATAATCTTCATTACAATTCAACTGTCGTACTGCCTCTTTAGTGTATGCTGTCTTTCCCCAGATTACTACACTGCCCCCCTTGTCTGCCATTTTGATGACTAGATCGTCATTGTCTTTTAGTCGGTTTACGGCCACCCTTTCCTCATGAGTGAGGTTTGGGAGGTTTCTGGTGGGTTAACTTGCTAAATCTCTCAAATCTGTCTCTACTCTTTCCTGGAAAGTCAAGAGGAAATCCCCCCTTGACTGAACCGGATAAAAAATAGACTTGGCTCTATAACCATAATGACCATTGACATCTGGTATCTGTGCATTACTCTCTAGTTCAAGACTCTTCAGATTATGAAGATCTTGCTGTTCTGAAAAATTACCGTATGCTATGCCTTTTGTGAGCTGCAGTACTAGCAGCCTTTTCATTTTATACTGTTAAATAAATTTTGGACTTTTAAAAGGTTTTTTTGTGCTGGCTGGATCTTTCCTTCCTCTTGTTGCATAAAGATTGTCCCTACACAGCCGAGCACCTTCAAGTCTATGAGCTGGGAGCCATAGAGCACTATCAAGGAGACCTGCAGTTGATGACAGTTGATTATAAAAAAGTTCCCTGATTCACAGAGGATTAAGCACAGGATTAGCGCTGTTATTGGACGTAGCAGACTGCAGAGGCTTATACCTTTGTGCACTGATGGCGGAGTTATATCCGACAGAGCCGACAAAGTGAACTGGGACACAGTGCGTGTCGAGCCCTGTGGGGCACTGTGAGTAATGGAGCTTCAGAGGGCTTCACGCCGGGACACCCAGTAAGTAACCTCATATCCCTGATTGTGGAACAGGTTTTACCCGACAGCTGCTACAAACTTTCTGTCTTAAAAGACTCCTCACGCTACTTAGCGATTCTAGAGGCCTTTTACTACTGGCCACTCTTGTTGCTATCTACTTTCAGGAACACTTGTGTCTCTGGGCACAGGAAGTCTTTGGGGACTACACTTTTTCCTCACATATATATATATATGTAACACCCTTTCCTGACCTTCCCTGAGGTGGGTGATAGTGTAATGCTGTCTACCTGTTTCGTGTATGAGAACTAAGCCTCCGCAGAGTGGGAGTAGGAGGGGGGTTGAAATCAGGTATATAAGGGATGCCTGTATGACGCAGTGCCTCCACCTATAGGGGACACCCTAGAATAATAGGGTGTGGGGTCCTATAAGATTTTAGTACAAAAAGAAAACAAGTAATAACCACACAAGAAATCTTCAAATAAAATGTTGCTTTGATTATTATAAAGTGTTTAACCAATAACATACAGTGTAACAAATACAAATAATAATATTAATCACAATATCTTCTTATGACATCAGTATACCTTTTTTTAACTCAGAAGTCCTTCATGAGCTCATGAAATAATAACATAACTTGTTGTAAAATACTTTGAGGTGGTGCTGTACAATGCAATTTCATATACTAAATAGAATTTAGTTGAGGTAATTAGCCCTTGCTGCTTGTGAATGAAGCTAGAGAGCGCTGCTTGTGATCGATACAGTGCTCAAGAAAACTTCTCCTCAGAAGTACTGAATAACATAAGTCTCTACCTTATTACTGAATTTCAGCAATCCACTTGCCTTATACTGCAAAGTCAGTCACTCTTTTACTACAAACAGCTGCAGAAATCTCACAGTTATGCCCTTATGTAATGTAGCTTTATAAATCCAGTCAGTATATTTGTGCAAACTGTTCAGGCAGAATAACTTATAGGATATTCTCTGGGTTATCTCTTTAATATACATCACACTCAGTTACTTCCTTATGTAATGCAGCTGTGCAATCCATTCAGTGTATTTATGCAACTGTTTAGGCAGAATAACTTCTAGAATATTCTCTGGGTTATCTCTTTAATATACAACAACTCTGCAGCACATCACACTCAGTTACTTCCTTATGTAATGCAGCTGTGCAATCATTTAGTGTATTTATGCAAAATGTTTAGGCAGAATAACTTATAAAATATTCTCTGGGTTATCTCTTTAATATACAACAACTCTGCAGCACATCACACTCAGTTACTTCCTTATGTAATGCAGCTGTGCAATCATTTAGTGTATTTATGCAAACTGTTTAGGCAGAATAACTTCTAGAATATTCTCTGGGTTATCTCTTTAATATACAACAACTCTGCAGCACATCAGATATGACTAGTATATCTTTTCTCTTCCATTTAGTTAACATGAAGTTATGGAGATCTTAAAACAGCAGATAATGGCTGACACTCACTGTACAAATAAAAGGTTCTGCAGCAGCCACATGTAGCAATGTCTGAACTGTCTCTGGAATCCATGCATTAGTCTGAATAACTTCTTTCAGCTTGGAAACAGCAACTTTCTTCCCTCATCTCAAAGTCTGTGCAAGCTCCACACTTCTCTTAACACCTAAGAAATCTCCTCAGCACTAACAACTCCTCCCCCTTCCCAGATGGTATTTCTCTTCCTCAATACAACTATTACAGCAGCCATCTTGGGTAAGGGCAAGGTCCTTACATACTCCCCCCCCCCATAAAAAAAAAAACTTGCTGTCCCCAGCAAGGGGTACAAGAGCAACACATCAATACATTTTCTTTAGCAAGTCTCCTAACAAAATCACATATTCATCATGAGTCAAATTATGGTTAGAGTATACATCTTTCAAAACACATCGTACAGCAGATGTTAGAGCAGGCAACAAAGGTTCAACATTATAACCAGGGTTTCCTAGTGTATCATATGTCAATTTATTTGGGGGATGTCTCTTTCTTGCTGGTCTTTTCTCTCTATAGGGACTTCTACTATCATACTGTATAGGGTTTGGAGATTCCCCATCTGGTATAGGACTATTAGGGAAGGATGGCATATCAGGTTCAGAGGTTGGGGCAACAGAGGAGGCATGCTCATCATTATAGGTCTCTCTTTGCAATGAATTGATGAGTATTCATGTGGGATACTATATTCATTATTAATTGACATGCTTGGGCCTTGGTCCTCATGATATGTAACATCATGCTGGAATTGAGGTATAGGCAACAAATGATTCCGATGCCATGTCTTCACAACACCATTTTCATCTGCTATCTGAAAAACTTGAAGACCTGGCAATTGTCTGACTATTCTATAGATACTATTCCTCCATCTAGGAGCTAACTTGTGCTTGCCTGGTATCCCTAAATTCCGTAAAATGACACAGTCTCCTGGTTGCAAATCCTGATGCTTTATTCTCTTGTCATATCGTTGCTTATTAGCCTCATTTAATCGAGCAGTAGCTTCTTCAGCCAACTTATAAGCTGTTTGTAAACTCTCCTGCAATCACCTGACATACTGATAGTGACTCTTATGAGAAACTCCATCTGATGACACCCCTAACTGGAGATCTATAGGTAGTCTCGCTTTTCTCCCAAACATAAGGAAGTATGGTGAATAACCTGTGGAATCATGTCGGGTGCAGTTGTAGGCATGAACTAGTGCTTCTACTTGACGACTCCAAGTTCTCTTTTCAGACTCTGGCAGGGTCCCTAACATATTTAGCAAAGTTCTGTTAAACCTCTCAGGCAAAGCATCTCCTTCTGGATGATAGGGAGAAGTTCTTGTCTTCTTAATTCCCAAAACATTCATCATTTCTTTAATGAGGCGACTCTCAAAGTCTCTACCTTGATCAGAATGCAGTTTCTTAGGAAGACCATAATGAATGAAAAACCTTTCCCAAAGAACTCTAGCCACTGTACTAGCCTTCTGGTCCTTTGTTGGGAAGGCTTGAGCATAACGGGTATAGTGATCTGTTACAATAAGAACATTTCCAATGCCACGAGAATCTGGCTCAATGCACAAAAAATCCATGCAAACAAGATCCATGGGGCCTTCACTTTTCAGATGACCCATAGAGGTAGCTCGAGTTGGAAGAGTTTTCCTCTGTACACATCTAAAACATTTATGAATGTAGTCTTCTACATATTCTCTCATCTTTGGCCAATAACATCTATCCTGCAAGAGGCCAAACGTTTTTTCTATCCCAAGATGTCCGTGCTGATCATGCAAGGATGACAGAACAAGTTTTCTTAGTTTGGCAGGTATCACCAATTGTCTTCGATCTGGATGATTGTGGTATTTAACTACTCGAAACAGAAGTCCATCTTGAATTTCAAACTTATCCCACTCTCTATTTAGTGGACCAGACCATTCCCTAGGAATTCTCTTCAGTAAGTGTGGGCTATCAGTTTGAACAGCTTTTCGAAGTAGTCCAATTAAAGGATCTTGTTCCTGTGCATTTATTAATTCTTCAGGAGGTATTCGAGACCATCTGGATAATTCCACTACAGATGGTTTACAATAATATACAGGCAGAGCTTGTGGATGACATCCCAATGAATCTACTGCTCTCAAATCTGAAAAAACAGAGGTTTCGTCTTTGAAGACACTGGTTTGGCAGAATGCTCTCACACCAAGTGAAGGAATTTCTTCCCATTGAGAATCACCTGTTTGTTCTGGTAGTCCTGGTTGTCGGGACATTGCATCAGCCCCTATATTCTTAGGCCCTGGCTTGTAACGTAACTTAAAAGTGTAATTTGATAGTGCAGCCAACCACCGATGACCGGTTGCATCCAACTTTGCTGTAGTCAAGATGTAGTTAAGTGGATTATTATCTGTTCGAACTTCAAATTCTACTCCATAAAGGTAATCGTGGAGTTTATCCACTACTGCCCATTTCAGTAGCCAAGAACTCAAGCTTGTGGACTGGATAATTCTGTTCACTCTTAGACAAACTCCTACTTAGATAAACAACAGGTCTCAACCCTCCAGGGTACTCTTGGTGTAAAACTGCCCCCAAACCCACATAGCTAGCATCTATATGTAGCACATAAGTTTTCTCGGGATCTGCATAGGCCAAGACAGGTGCCTCAGTTAAATTTTTCTTTAAATTCTCAAACGCTTTGGAGCACTCTGATGTCCACTGAGTTCCCAAAGGAGTTTTTGCATTTAGTGGCTTTTTAGGATCATCTTCACTATGTTTCAGCAAGTCGTTTAGGGGTCAAGCTAACTGGGAGTATCCTTTCACAAATCTTCGATAGTATCCACAAAATCCAAGAAATGATCAAAGTTCACCAATGTTGTTAGGCTGTGGCCATGCGGTTATTGCTTCCACCTTAGCAGGGTCTGTAGACACCCCTTCTGCTGAGACCACATGACCTACATAGGTAACAGATGATTGCCCAAATCTACATTTCTCCGGACTTAACTTTAGGCCTTCTTCGTGAAGACGATCCAATACTTTCAGCAACCTTGTCTCATGTTCCTACAAAGTACTACCGAATACAATAAGGTCATCTAGATAGACAAGACACTCACGTCCATTCATATCTCCCACAGTACATTCCATTAGCCTTTGGAATGTAGCTGGAGCTCCACAGATCCATTGTGGCATCCGTGTAAACTGATAGAATCCTAGTGGACAAATAAAAGCGGTCTTCTCTTGGTCTTCTTCAGTCATCCCTACCTGAAAATAACCGGATCTCAGATCCAGAACACTGAACCAGCGGCTGCCATTAAGACAATGTAAAATCTCTTTAATTCGAGGTAGGTCATATTGGTCAGGTATAGTTCTTCGATTGAGAGTCCGATAGTCAATGTACAAACGTATAGACCCATTCTTCTTTCTAACCACTACAATGGGTGAAGCCCATGGACTGCGAGAAGGAACAATTATTCCAGCTTTTTCCATCTCAGCCAAAACAGCACAAACATCCTCAACATCACGAGGAGGCAATCTCCTAGAGCATTCCCTAAAAGGGGCAGAATCTGTTAGGCGAATGGTATGAGGCATATGTTTTGAACGTCCTACATCCATTTCTGCTGCAGAAAAAAACTCCTGCACGGGCCTTCATAGCCTTCTGCAACCGCTCACATGCCTCCTTAGGCATTGTAGATCCTTTAAAGTTAAATTGTAGTTTTTATGTTTCTGTTTTTGAGAGAGAGAAACATTTACGAATAGCCAATGAAGAGTCTACTACTGGATAAAGATATCCCAAAGTCTGATTAAAATCAATACCAACGGGGGCGTGTCCGTACAGCGATCTGGATAAGACGCATTTTCTGCTAGCTCTGGTAGATTCTTAGGTAATCCGCCGACTACCATCATTTAACAGCAAAAATAAAAACACAAAGCTACAATCTCCCCACAGTGCTAGTAACTGTGGACCTTTTTAACATCATTTGGCTGTTTTTGTGATGCTGGGAGCTCAGAACGGAGCATAAAGGCCTGAGGCGGCCGCCTACTTTTCACAGGCATACACCTCCCCCCCAGGAAGAGCTGGGTTACCGGTGCTGTCTGTATTGCCAGACTTACTGGATCTCTTCAAACCGCACCGCCAACTGGACAAACAACTAACCCACTGCTTATCACCACCTGGTTGTTGCAAGGCTTTGGGAAACAGAGAAGTAGCAATCCGCCATTATGACGGATGCAGAAGAAGAAAACAGCTTAACATACTTAGTGGTTTTACCCGCAAAGCTTGAATCCCTTATGAATCGGCTAATTGAAGGGGTGCCCTATGACTACTTGCTGGGTCGTCTATCTATGGAAAACGAGACTGATAATCACCTGAAGGAGCATCTAGACATGAGACAAAGCCGCAGTGCAGCTCCGATGCCACAGCAGTATCCCTTACACCAAAGCATGTATACAAACCAGGGAATACCTCCCTGACACTGAAGATATTCAGACTGGACCACTTAGGGACTGTGCCAAACCTGACTCCACTGCCCAAGGCTGGAATATCACTGCGAGACAAGCCTGATTTCATGCTCATTGACAGGAGCATAACAACTACTGGGGACACAAAATACAGAAAATGGCAGGATGGGAGAGTGCCGAAATCAGCAATAGTGATCCGAGTGGCAGGAGAAACTATTCGAGATGGCGTATTGCTTAGTTTCATGAGTGCCCACTCGGCAAAAGTCTATGGGAAGATAGCGGATATGTTCACAACTCTTGGCCCAGGTCCCACAACACTCTGCATCAACTTAGATACAGAGAGGTCTTACCTAATGAGACATTGGGGGTAGCGCACACTGGTGGAACTGCTGTTAGAAAACATGTAGCTTATATTATCACCCAGGTTTAAGGAACATTTCTATATAGCTGGCAGTGGGGTCACTGCTGGTCTCAATAGAGAATGCATAATATTTGAACAGTTCTTTGCACGGTTATTGTTTTTGTTTATGGTTACAGCACATACCTTATGTGTCCTACGTTATTACACTGTGAATTGTTAAGCCGACAATAAGGACACCTAGCTGTGTATATATGGGTTGGATCTCTTGAGGAGGTTTCCGTGGGGAACGTAGGTGGGGAAGCCCCTCCATATATGAAGCTGCCCTATTATCAGATTATTACATGCGGCTAGTGGTTGTAGCCGCGGGAGTATTATAAGTAAAACAGAGCAGCCCAGACAGTACCAGGGAACCTAACAGACTACCACTTTAAGGCAATAGATGTGATCACGCTGCCTGCATGCTGGCCCCTCTGTCAATATTATTAATGCAGGCAGGGATGACCTCCTAACTTTGCAAATCCCTCTTCCCTAACTGAAACATGTCCTGTTAAAAGCTACTTCTGTTAGGGCGCCCAAGGAAACACTGATGTTAGCCTTTATGTATTGAAGCAGTTATGATTGTATCATAATATAGGGGCAGGTTATTAGGTTAGTGGTACTACAACATACAATTCAGAGGTATTCCCTAGCAGTCATCTTTATATAATTAATATACTTAAGATGCAAAAATTGGCTCCTTTAAATAGCCTTCTGCGCATAACAATTGTTCACCCCACTGGCAATATAGACATAAGATAGATCCCTAGATAGAGGGGGCTAAATTAGGAAAACACCTTAGCTAGACATCTTATAGCCTATTGATTTACATCGGCATGTGGGTTTCACAGAAATATTATTATGCCAACGTGTCCAGATCTGGCACTAATATGTCTATGACCATAGTGAAACTATTATTTCTACAATGATTATCTTATAGATGCTGTTTCCTTTATATGTTTATTTACTTCCTTACCTTAAGTCAACCCCTGGAGATACATAATAGTTAAAGTGGTCCAAGAGTGACCTCAACCAGCAACATAGGGGGAAAAAGAAAATGAGGACTTTAACTGTTTAATTACATATCAAATCAAATGTGATGTGAATTTTTGACTTTTACTGTACACATGGATGTTGTTTGTTCCCAGTCCTCAATAAAAAAGTTTATAAAAAAAAAAAAAAATATTGTATAATTACTAAAAAAAAAATAATATATCAATACCAACAGGGTATGGGGCCAAATTTTGGACCTTAACACTTAGCCACTGTGGTGGAGGCCCATCCTTTCTTCTGTGTAAGATTTCAGGTACCAAAATCCAACCCTGCTTGGTTGCTTCTTCATCTGGCGTTTCAAGAATAAAACAGTCCTCTTTGGGTCTGCCGTCAGGGTACACCACCAAACATTTTAACTCTTTCATCCCTCCTGGGGAAATGTAAGTCACTCCGGCAGAACGGTTGTAGCACTGACCAGCAAATTGTCTCAAAGATATCTTTTCAACCTCCTGACGTAAAGTTGGGTGTAATGACTTGTCTATGTCTTGCCCCCAAACCTCCATCATGAATTTCCGTAGCAAAGATTGTACATATTTTGTGTTGGTCCCTAGAATTATAGGGGCTTCGGAATCTTTGCAGGTTTCTGGGCAGATTAAAGCCTTCACTTTCATGGGGTATATCATACTAGTATGTAACTGGACTATACTAATGACTACAGTGACAACTCCATCAACAGCACACCGATTTCCACCCACACCTCTTAAATCAATTTGAGAGGGAGGCTTGATTTTAAGATGTTTAAGGTAAGTATCATAAAAACTACGATAGATTATGGTGCACTGAGATCCAGTGTCCAACAGCGCCTGTGTAGAAATGTTACAAACTTTTACTCCAATAAAAGCCCTTAGCCCAGCTACATCATCTTCAGATAAATCAAAGGAAATATCAGTCATTCCCTTCTTCTGAGGGACTGTAAGACAGTAGTCACTCTTTGGGAATAATTATGGCCTCCATCAATTTGATGGAGGACTTCCTTAACAGAGAAAAAAGCAGAAAAGCTAATATTGACAAAACTTTTGCGAATTTCACTGCAGAGGGTATAAATAAAAATGATTTCGAAGATTGGGAATCAGGTCTTAAAATCCTAGGGGAAATACTAAGAAAGCATACAAGGTCAACATGGAACAAAAGCACATATGATAGATACCTTGCTAAACATATAATCCCTAGAGGCCTGAGAGTCAGACTTTTTCCCACATTCAGCTTTCACATTGAAAGCTATAGAGGGAGGTGGGAACAAGCTCTGATATCTTGTTCTGAAACCTTAGTAGCCATCCTGTCAGACTACGAAACCGAAATAGTGGAGGAACTTAACAAAGAAATATCTGAAACTACTACAAAACTTAAGGCATTTGAAAGCTTAGAAAATTTTAAAACAGCATACAAAAACCTAAGAGATGAACTAGACGAAAAAGAGAAAGAAATAATTAAAACAAAATGTGACAAACTGAGTCGCGATATAAGAGACTTTGAACAGGGAAGAGTCTTTACCTGGGATGAACGAAACCCCAGACGTAGACGTAATAACTTCCTACCATCTAACACTAATAAAGATGAAGTATCCACCTCTGAATTTGAGTCCTCAGCAGGGGAAGAGGTGTCAGAAGGACCATCAAACAGAACTCTCTTAGTGTCTAGTGCTGAAGATAGACAAGCCTTACTGTCAAAAAACGAAAGGGAAGGAAAACAGAAAGGAAAGGAAAAAGAAAAAGACGGGGAGGGAAGAACAGAACGAAATTTGAGGAATCGCACTCGTTGGGGATACAGAAACAACGAGAGATCCCGGGAGGACTGGTCCAGACGGCCAAGATGGTAGACAATCTAGAAATAATTAACCTTTCTAACAAAACCCTAACTATACATCATATAAGGGTTTTGAGTAGAGGTTTGTCGTTTTCACCTACAAACAAAATAGACTATTTTGATGTAATCAAAGATGTAAATCTGTTTGCAAGGAAATTAGCCCTGAAGAAATTATATACTAAACACAATGACAGTGACCTAGAATTACAAGCTGTAATGGATCTGGTGACACTATTAGAGGACAATGAAGGAACAACTCTGAATGAGACAGAATGGCAAAACAAACTGACAAAAAAATCAACATACATGCCACAGATATCTCAATACCCTGAAATAGAGATATTCTTGAGACTAGTGTGCAAAGATATAATCTCTATTCAAGACAGAAATACCAGCAATCTGACTAGAGAGGAGTCATTGGCCCTGAAAGAAATTCAAAAATGGGAAGATGTTCTGATTAAACCTTCAGACAAGGGTGGAAATATTGTGATCTGGCCCACAGAAATGTATATCTTGGAAGCTATGAGACAACTGGGAGATACCAATTGCTATAAATCCCTATGGAGTAATCCATCAGGGGACTATTTTAGGATGTATAACATCCTGATTGAAAATGCCAAAGATGAAGATATAATCAATCCCAAAGAATATAAATTTCTGACAGTAGAGAACCCTAAAGTGGCAACGTTCTATCTGCTGCCGAAGGTCCATAAGAATAAAACAACACCGCCAGGTAGACCAATTGTCTCCGGAATTGGTAGCCTTTGCGAACAGGCATCCAAATATCTTGACCTATATCTAAGAAATATTGTCCTTACTCTTCCATCATATACAAGGGATACTATGGATGTCCTAAATAAAATCGAAGGGATGACTCTAGAGGAGGACATGCTACTCGCGACGTGCGATGTAGAATCCCTGTATACATCCATAGACCACAAATGGGGATGCCATGCAGTTAGTTATTTCCTGCAGATGGAAGCATCTGAAAATTCCGTAAAGAATGAGTTCATTGTGAAACTCTTGAAATTTATACTTAGCCATAACTTTTTTGTCTTTAACGACAAATTTTTCCTTCAGACTCGCGGAACCGCCATGGGCACTGCATGTGCACCCACATATGCCAATATATATCTAGGGTGGTGGGAACGCGAGTTTGTTTATGGTACTGAAATGGATAAATATGCAGAGAATGTTATCCTGTGGCTCAGGTATATAGACGATGTGTTTATAATCTGGAAAGGAGAGGCTTCAACCTTTAAGGATTTCATTGCAGAACTCAATAATAACAATCTTAACTTACGCCTGACGTACGAAATTGAATATGAACATGTAACTTTCCTAGACCTAAGAATATCAAGAGATATGTTCGGAAGGATACAATCGGACCTATACAGGAAAGAGACTGCAACAAATGCCATCCTAAACTATGAAAGTGCACACCACCCGTCTACCAAAAGGGCAATCCCGTTTGGAGAATTCCTCAGATTGAGACGCAATTGCTCAGATTTAGACACCTTTAAAAGACAATCAAGAGATATGAAGGCCAGACTGAAGACCAGAGGATACCCAAACCGGGTACTCAAAAAGGCATATCATAGGGCCCTACACACGAACAGATTAGACTTACTAAAACCTAAGCCTAAGACAAATTCTGATAACAAAGTACGCTTTATCTGTACCTTCAATGAAGCCCATCAAGAAATAAAGGAAATTATGAACAGACATGCTCATATCCTGAGAATGGATAATGATCTTTCAAAATGCCTGGGAGAAAACATCTCAATAAGTTGGAGAAAGGCACCAACTATAAGAGATAAACTGACAAGAAGCCATTTTGTTAAACATACTCGAAGGAAGGATAAGACCATAGGCACATATGCTTGTGGGACATGCATTTTCTGCCCATACATGCTAAATATACAACGGATGGACATTTTTCCTAAGGGGACAATATACATATCAGACTTTTTCAATTGTAAGAGTAAAAATATAATTTACTGTATTGAATGCAGGTGTAAAAAGAGATATGTAGGGATGTCCACAAGAGAATTCAGGAGGCGTTTGGGAGAACATATAAGCAATATTAAAAATGCTAGGAAAGATTTAGAGAAAGACAAAAAACTGACAACAGTGGCCAGGCACTTCCTAGACAGACATGACTGTAAACCAGATCTTAGATGTTGGATATTACAGAAGATATCCTTGGGTATTAGAGGTGGCAATATTGAGGATGCCCTTCTGAAAGCTGAAACAAAGTGGATTTTCAGACTACAATGTATGAGTCCACAGGGCATGAATGAACAGATCACTTACAGTACCTTTCTAGGATAAACATTACTATATATCTGGTGATACATATTGCCGCACCAATAACACAATGTGTAAATATGAAAAACAGGAATAACTTATAATAAAGAGTGTCTTTTTCTTGAAGAATGTGTTATCACATTAATCCCAAAATTTTGATTCCAAATAACAAACATCTTAATTTGGGACCGTTAATGTAACAAAAATCTAATTCACTAAAGGATTAGGGATAACAATATAAACATCCATAATAAGGTTTCAATAAACTAATCCTTTCAATATACTGATAAGTCCTTCCTCTTTTTTCTCTCTTTTAATTTTAAATTGAATAAGCACATGAATAGATAAATTCATGGAAGATCAAAAAATAAGCTCCATATTTTCAATATAAGGGGAAAAGGATACTTGAACTACTGTATCAATACTTTGAACAAAAACGATACCTATACTGTGGAATATGATTCCCCAGATGAATTTTTCCCATGTTTAACAAATGAAAAATGTATAACGTACTGTGTGTTTTCATTATGAGGATATTCTAATGTATAGGACCAGTGTGTACATACAAGGATTGACAATGAATTGGGTGCTATATATGCCCTAATAGGATCTTTGTATAAATCAAATAGATCCTAATACTTTGTTTTGTAACAGTTACTGCTCTAAAAGAAATTGATCCGTTATGATCATTTTTACGTTTAATGTGATCACTTTTCCTCTTAACATAATTGCAATCATTTAATCTAAGAATGCGATACATTTTTTTACATTCCTCATATAACAATATAGATTATTGTTAAGATCCTAGTACCCAGCCTGGGCCCGCTGTTTTTGTTTCTACATTTGTTGTTATTACCTGACAGGGAGGCGTGTGTAAATACGTAACCTGGTACACACGCCTCAAGCTGCAACACACCCTCCGCTATTAGCCTATCGCGAGTAGGCATTATGTGATTGGATGACCGAATACAAGACGTCACTCACATCGTGAGAACCTGATTGGCCGCTTGGCCCTTAAAAGGAAGCCACTTGGAAGGCGCAAGCTGCCTTTGATAAAGCAGATGCGAAACGCGCGTCAGGCGTACGCACTGCTTGTCCTCCGTGTTCTATAATGTTGTTGAAATAGATAGTATTGTAGTTCTAATACCTAATAGTATTTAGCGGTTTAACTGTTGGCCTATCTGGCAATAAGTTCTTATAACGCTACTCAGCCCACTGCCTTATAATTTAGTAACTATTGTGGGGCTTATTTTCTCCCTTATGGGAGATCGCTTTGAATAGATTGTTTTACAATACAGTGGGATATATAAGTGTTTACCGCTATACGCTTATGCCATTTATTACTCTCCTAGTAATTTATATTTAACAATTCCTTAACTATAACGCAAGCGGTTACGGTATTAATAGGTAATAAATGGGTATTTACTTTTGAGCGCACTGTTTTTCTACTAAGCTCAGTTATTGTGGACATACGATATTACGTTAATTAAGACTTCAGTGTGCCAATATATATATACCCTTATTTGTTTTAGCCCATCACCATGGCGTTACAGTTCTTATCCTAGATATATAGTGTTGATCCTGACTGATTGTCAGGGCTAGGATATATCTTACTTAGGAGAATATATACTGAATATATATAACTACTTTTAATTGATTATTTGACAAAACAACTAGTTTTGTCTTGGAGGACTAGCAGTGCTCATCATTGATAACGTTTTTAATTTACACCAACACGTTAATTACATACATTGGTTTTATTGGTGGCATGGTCCACACATCTATTTTAATGCATATTGAATAAAAGGTATATTTTAATATTTTTTTGGTCTATTTTTGGCTATAACATATCTACCTTCCATCTACACTCTCCAGGTATTATAAACCTTTAAGTGTGCCATTATAATGCTTCTTTTCTCTACCTACAATACAAACTATGTTATATAGGCATTAGGCACTACCTACTGGTGCACTTAGGAATACACCAAAAGGTTTAAGGTTATATACCTCCCTCCCACCTTCCCTATAGGATAATAGGGACTTTCTATCACAAATTACTTTGAGACTATTCAGTAGTCACTCTTTGGGAATAATTATGGCCTCCATCAATTTGATGGAGGACTTCCTTTACAGAGAAAAAAGCAGAAAAGCTAATATTGACAAAACTTTTGCGAATTTCACTGCAGAGGGTATAAATAAAAATGATTTCGAAGATTGGGAATCAGGTCTTAAAATCCTAGGGGAAATACTAAGAAAGCATACAAGGTCAACATGGAACAAAAGCACATATGATAGATACCTTGCTAAACATATAATCCCTAGAGGCCTGAGAGTCAGACTTTTTCCCACATTCAGCTTTCACATTGAAAGCTATAGAGGGAGGTGGGAACAAGCTCTGATATCTTGTTCTGAAACCTTAGTAGCCATCCTGTCAGACTACGAAACCGAAATAGTGGAGGAACTTAACAAAGAAATATCTGAAACTACTACAAAACTTAAGGCATTTGAAAGCTTAGAAAATTTTAAAACAGCATACAAAAACCTAAGAGATGAACTAGACGAAAAAGAGAAAGAAATAATTAAAACAAAATGTGACAAACTGAGTCGCGATATAAGAGACTTTGAACAGGGAAGAGTCTTTACCTGGGATGAACGAAACCCCAGACGTAGACGTAATAACTTCCTACCATCTAACACTAATAAAGATGAAGTATCCACCTCTGAATTTGAGTCCTCAGCAGGGGAAGAGGTGTCAGAAGGACCATCAAACAGAACTCTCTTAGTGTCTAGTGCTGAAGATAGACAAGCCTTACTGTCAAAAAACGAAAGGGAAGGAAAACAGAAAGGAAAGGAAAAAGAAAAAGACGGGGAGGGAAGAACAGAACGAAATTTGAGGAATCGCACTCGTTGGGGATACAGAAACAACGAGAGATCCCGGGAGGACTGGTCCAGACGGCCAAGATGGTAGACAATCTAGAAATAATTAACCTTTCTAACAAAACCCTAACTATACATCATATAAGGGTTTTGAGTAGAGGTTTGTCGTTTTCACCTACAAACAAAATAGACTATTTTGATGTAATCAAAGATGTAAATCTGTTTGCAAGGAAATTAGCCCTGAAGAAATTATATACTAAACACAATGACAGTGACCTAGAATTACAAACTGTAATGGATCTGGTGACACTATTAGAGGACAATGAAGGAACAACTCTGAATGAGACAGAATGGCAAAACAAACTGACAAAAAAATCAACATACATGCCACAGATATCTCAATACCCTGAAATAGAGATATTCTTGAGACTAGTGTGCAAAGATATAATCTCTATTCAAGACAGAAATACCAGCAATCTGACTAGAGAGGAGTCATTGGCCCTGAAAGAAATTAAAAAATGGGAAGATGTTCTGATTAAACCTTCAGACAAGGGTGGAAATATTGTGATCTGGCCCACAGAAATGTATATCTTGGAAGCTATGAGACAACTGGGAGATACCAATTGCTATAAATCCCTATGGAGTAATCCATCAGGGGACTATTTTAGGATGTATAACATCCTGATTGAAAATGCCAAAGATGAAGATATAATCAATCCCAAAGAATATAAATTTCTGACAGTAGAGAACCCTAAAGTGGCAACGTTCTATCTGCTGCCGAAGGTCCATAAGAATAAAACAACACCGCCAGGTAGACCAATTGTCTCCGGAATTGGTAGCCTTTGCGAACAGGCATCCAAATATCTTGACCTATATCTAAGAAATATTGTCCTTACTCTTCCATCATATACAAGGGATACTATGGATGTCCTAAATAAAATCGAAGGGATGACTCTAGAGGAGGACATGCTACTCGCGACGTGCGATGTAGAATCCCTGTATACATCCATAGACCACAAATGGGGATGCCATGCAGTTAGTTATTTCCTGCAGATGGAAGCATCTGAAAATTCCGTAAAGAATGAGTTCATTGTGAAACTCTTGAAATTTATACTTAGCCATAACTTTTTTGTCTTTAACGACAAATTTTTCCTTCAGACTCGCGGAACCGCCATGGGCACTGCATGTGCACCCACATATGCCAATATATATCTAGGGTGGTGGGAACGCGAGTTTGTTTATGGTACTGAAATGGATAAATATGCAGAGAATGTTATCCTGTGGCTCAGGTATATAGACGATGTGTTTATAATCTGGAAAGGAGAGGCTTCAACCTTTAAGGATTTCATTGCAGAACTCAATAATAACAATCTTAACTTACGCCTGACGTACGAAATTGAATATGAACATGTAACTTTCCTAGACCTAAGAATATCAAGAGATATGTTCGGAAGGATACAATCGGACCTATACAGGAAAGAGACTGCAACAAATGCCATCCTAAACTATGAAAGTGCACACCACCCGTCTACCAAAAGGGCAATCCCGTTTGGAGAATTCCTCAGATTGAGACGCAATTGCTCAGATTTAGACACCTTTAAAAGACAATCAAGAGATATGAAGGCCAGACTGAAGACCAGAGGATACCCAAACCGGGTACTCAAAAAGGCATATCATAGGGCCCTACACACGAACAGATTAGACTTACTAAAACCTAAGCCTAAGACAAATTCTGATAACAAAGTACGCTTTATCTGTACCTTCAATGAAGCCCATCAAGAAATAAAGGAAATTATGAACAGACATGCTCATATCCTGAGAATGGATAATGATCTTTCAAAATGCCTGGGAGAAAACATCTCAATAAGTTGGAGAAAGGCACCAACTATAAGAGATAAACTGACAAGAAGCCATTTTGTTAAACATACTCGAAGGAAGGATAAGACCATAGGCACATATGCTTGTGGGACATGCATTTTCTGCCCATACATGCTAAATATACAACGGATGGACATTTTTCCTAAGGGGACAATATACATATCAGACTTTTTCAATTGTAAGAGTAAAAATATAATTTACTGTATTGAATGCAGGTGTAAAAAGAGATATGTAGGGATGTCCACAAGAGAATTCAGAAGGCGTTTGGGAGAACATATAAGCAATATTAAAAATGCTAGGAAAGATTTAGAGAAAGACAAAAAACTGACAACAGTGGCCAGGCACTTCCTAGACAGACATGACTGTAAACCAGATCTTAGATGTTGGATATTACAGAAGATATCCTTGGGTATTAGAGGTGGCAATATTGAGGATGCCCTTCTGAAAGCTGAAACAAAGTGGATTTTCAGACTACAATGTATGAGTCCACAGGGCATGAATGAACAGATCACTTACAGTACCTTTCTAGGATAAACATTACTATATATCTGGTGATACATATCGCCGCACCAATAACACAATGTGTAAATATGAAAAACAGGAATAACTTATAATAAAGAGTGTCTTTTTCTTGAAGAATGTGTTATCACATTAATCCCAAAATTTTGATTCCAAATAACAAACATCTTAATTTGGGACCGTTAATGTAACAAAAATCTAATTCACTAAAGGATTAGGGATAACAATATAAACATCCATAATAAGGTTTCAATAAACTAATCCTTTCAATATACTGATAAGTCCTTCCTCTTTTTTCTCTCTTTTAATTTTAAATTGAATAAGCACATGAATAGATAAATTCATGGAAGATCAAAAAATAAGCTCCATATTTTCAATATAAGGGGAAAAGGATACTTGAACTACTGTATCAATACTTTGAACAAAAACGATACCTATACTGTGGAATATGATTCCCCAGATGAATTTTTCCCATGTTTAACAAATGAAAAATGTATAACGTACTGTGTGTTTTCATTATGAGGATATTCTAATGTATAGGACCAGTGTGTACATACAAGGATTGACAATGAATTGGGTGCTATATATGCCCTAATAGGATCTTTGTATAAATCAAATAGATCCTAATACTTTGTTTTGTAACAGTTACTGCTCTAAAAGAAATTGATCCGTTATGATCATTTTTACGTTTAATGTGATCACTTTTCCTCTTAACATAATTGCAATCATTTAATCTAAGAATGCGATACATTTTTTTACATTCCTCATATAACAATATAGATTATTGTTAAGATCCTAGTACCCAGCCTGGGCCCGCTGTTTTTGTTTCTACATTTGTTGTTATTACCTGACAGGGAGGCGTGTGTAAATACGTAACCTGGTACACACGCCTCAAGCTGCAACACACCCTCCGCTATTAGCCTATCGCGAGTAGGCATTATGTGATTGGATGACCGAATACAAGACGTCACTCACATCGTGAGAACCTGATTGGCCGCTTGGCCCTTAAAAGGAAGCCACTTGGAAGGCGCGAGCTGCCTTTGATAAAGCAGATGTGAAACGCGCGTCAGGCGTACGCACTGCTTGTCCTCCGTGTTCTATAATGTTGTTGAAATAGATAGTATTGTAGTTCTAATACCTAATAGTATTTAGCGGTTTAACTGTTGGCCTATCTGGCAATAAGTTCTTATAACGCTACTCAGCCCACTGCCTTATAATTTAGTAACTATTGTGGGGCTTATTTTCTCCCTTATGGGAGATCGCTTTGAATAGATTGTTTTACAATACAGTGGGATATATAAGTGTTTACCGCTATACGCTTATGCCATTTATTACTCTCCTAGTAATTTATATTTAACAATTCCTTAACTATAACGCAAGCGGTTACGGTATTAATAGGTAATAAATGGGTATTTACTTTTGAGCGCACTGTTTTGCTACTAAGCTCAGTTATTGTGGACATACGATATTACGTTAATTAAGACTTCAGTGTGCCAATATATATATACCCTTATTTGTTTTAGCCCATCACCATGGCGTTACAGTTCTTATCCTAGATATATAGTGTTGATCCTGACTGATTGTCAGGGCTAGGATATATCTTACTTAGGAGAATATATACTGAATATATATAACTACTTTTAATTGATTATTTGACAAAACAACTAGTTTTGTCTTGGAGGACTAGCAGTGCTCATCATTGATAACGTTTTTAATTTACACCAACACGTTAATTACATACATTGGTTTTATTGGTGGCATGGTCCACACATCTATTTTAATGCATATTGAATAAAAGGTATATTTTAATATTTTTTTGGTCTATTTTTGGCTATAACATATCTACCTTCCATCTACACTCTCCAGGTATTATAAACCTTTAAGTGTGCCATTATAATGCTTCTTTTCTCTACCTACAATACAAACTATGTTATATAGGCATTAGGCACTACCTACTGGTGCACTTAGGAATACACCAAAAGGTTTAAGGTTATATACCTCCCTCCCACCTTCCCTATAGGATAATAGGGACTTTCTATCACGGACTGTAAGACTTCCCAAAAAATCACCAGCATATGAATGTATTTTGCTGGGGCAATCCTTTGAGAAATGGCCTATCTCTCCACAAGTGAAACAACTCCCTTTTGGTCGAGTAGTATTTTGGAGTTTTACAGGTAGTTTTGCTCTCTCCAACTCAGCCTTTACTTGGTCAGGCAGTCCATTCTCCATAAGCTCTTTCAACAAAGAATCTGCATTTCTGGAGTCTTCTAATTTTTTTTTATTCTCAATTTTACCTATGCAAGCTTCACCAGACTTACGCACAGTGTAGAAACTCATTACCTCTTCTTGAGTCCTTATCATAGGCATAAGGGCCTCCAATTCTTTTGGTGCTTGAGAGTGCAATTGGGCTCTAAGAAAGATGGCTATTGGGTGGTCTGGTATAATGCCACGAAGGAACTGATCTTGCCTCCGTTTATTCATATCTTGTCGGGTCACTACCCCTTTTCGAAACAATAATACAAGCTGCTCATGTAATCTTAATAGAAAGTCAGACATCTTCTCTGTCTCTCGCTGCTTAAGTAACCGAAACTTATACAAGAGATCTTCTGGATCTTCAAATAGACTATATAAGGTCTTTAAGAAAGAGATTAACTCTACAGCAGTAGCTTCAGGGTGTTCCTCTCTATGGTGTTGCAACAATACTTGTGCTGGTGGCCTAACACTTTCTAAGAGGCGGACACGCTTCACTGTCTCTGGGCAACTCCATTCTTGCAGCACCATGTTAGCATGATCACAACATTCCGCAATACCCTCCTCTCCTAAGGGTACAGGAAGGTTTCCTGAAAATATCTTTAGTTTCCGGTAACTGTATGTATGTGAGCTGTCTGTGATGCTTGTAGCCAACATCTTTAGAACTTCAGATAGACTAGACTCCATATTAGATTCATTTTGAGATCCTCCAACACCCTGAACTTCATTTTCCTTGACTATATGCAGTTCTGATTTTATGGCATAAATGAGGGGTAGTCTGACTGAAGGTAGCCCTAGTAGCTGTAGCTCAGAGGGGTTGGGTACTTCTAAGAAACATTGGTTGGTGTTTATTAATATGCTACCCCAAGTGTCATCTGGTACTCTTTTTAATGCTACTATTTTAGGGTACTCTCTTAGTTGAAGTGCTCTCTGGAGTGACTCACATAGTTTATCTCGACTGGTTCCTACTGGTATCCAAGTCACAGCCACTGCCTGCTCAATTGGTACCTTTTTCTGCATTGCCCACTCTCTCACCTCTTCTAATTTTAAAAGATGCATCTCTTCTGATTTTGCCCCGCCTCTCGATCTCAGCAGTGCCTCCATCTGTAACACCCTTTCCTGACCTTCCCTGAGGTGGGTGATAGTGTAATGCTGTCTACCTGTTTCGTGTATGAGAACTAAGCCTCCGCAGAGTGGGAGTAGGAGGGGGGTTGAAATCAGGTATATAAGGGATGCCTGTATGACGCAGTGCCTCCACCTATAGGGGACACCCTAGAATAATAGGGTGTGGGGTCCTATAAGATTTTAGTACAAAAAGAAAACAAGTAATAACCACACAAGAAATCTTCAAATAAAATGTTGCTTTGATTATTATAAAGTGTTTAACCAATAACATACAGTGTAACAAATACAAATAATAATATTAATCACAATATCTTCTTATGACATCAGTATACCTTTTTTTAACTCAGAAGTCCTTCATGAGCTCATGAAATAATAACATAACTTGTTGTAAAATACTTTGAGGTGGTGCTGTACAATGCAATTTCATATACTAAATAGAATTTAGTTGAGGTAATTATCCCTTGCTGCTTGTGAACGAAGCTAGAGAGCGCTGCTTGTGATCGATGCAGTGCTCAAGAAAACTTCTCCTCAGAAGTACTGAATAACATAAGTCTCTACCTTATTACTGAATTTCAGCAATCCACTTGCCTTATACTGCAAAGTCAGTCACTCTTTTACTACAAACAGCTGCAGAAATCTCACAGTTATGCCCTTATGTAATGTAGCTTTATAAATCCAGTCAGTATATTTGTGCAAACTGTTCAGGCAGAATAACTTATAGGATATTCTCTGGCTTATCTCTTTAATGTACATCACACTCAGTTACTTCCTTATGTAATGCAGCTGTGCAATCCATTCAGTGTATTTATGCAACTGTTTAGGCAGAATAACTTCTAGAATATTCTCTGGGTTATCTCTTTAATATACAACAACTCTGCAGCACATCACACTCAGTTACTTCCTTATGTAATGCAGCTGTGCAATCATTTAGTGTATTTATGCAAAATGTTTAGGCAGAATAACTTATAAAATATTCTCTGGGTTATCTCTTTAATATACAACAACTCTGCAGCACATCACACTCAGTTACTTCCTTATGTAATGCAGCTGTGCAATCATTTAGTGTATTTATGCAAACTGTTTAGGCAGAATAACTTCTAGAATATTCTCTGGGTTATCTCTTTAATATACAACAACTCTGCAGCACATCAGATATGACTAGTATATCTTTTCTCTTCCATTTAGTTAACATGAAGTTATGGAGATCTTAAAACAGCAGATAATGGCTGACACTCACTGTACAAATAAAAGGTTCTGCAGCAGCCACATGTAGCAATGTCTGAACTGTCTCTGGAATCCATGCATTAGTCTGAATAACTTCTTTCAGCTTGGAAACAGCAACTTTCTTCCCTCATCTCAAAGTCTGTGCAAGCTCCACACTTCTCTTAACACCTAAGAAATCTCCTCAGCACTAACAACTCCTCCCCCTTCCCAGATGGCATTTATCTTCCTCAATACAACTATTACAGCAGCCATCTTGGGTAAGGACAAGGTCCTTATATATATATATATATATATATATATATATATATATATATATATATATATATATATATATATATACGATATATACATTATTATATATAGATAACATATTCTATTATGTGAAGAACATTGGAATGTGAAATATTTATATTTTCATGTTGGGTTAGCACACGTGATAATGTGCGATTGGCTTTGTGCGAGAGTGGGATTTTTTTTCTCCATTGACTACTATGGGGGGAATACTTGAATACGCACATGATATTCTAAGTTGAACTTTTTCACTCATATTATGAGCGCAAACCGACGCAAGAAAAAAGCTTACTTCTAGAGCAATTAATGAGCAGGAGCTTTAATTAACACTATACTTGTAATCTGGCCCAATACATTTTAAAATTTAGAAAATAAAGGGGTCCATTTCAGTCTTGTCAGTTGTGTTCATTGGCTCCTGAAAGGCCTTTTCTGTCATTGGAGCGGCCACAATGTAAATGATGACACCATTTTCATATTAGAAAAAATTGGATCACAATGGTCACTTGCATGATGCAAGTAAATAAAAACATTGATGCAAGTACAACAGTCTTTGCATTCCACCTGACCACAAGTTATTAACTAAATATCAACAACAAAATGGACACATCAAATTGACAGCCAAAAGCACTTGATAATGTACAAAATTGTAAAGCCAAGGAAAGTGCTATTTATACAATCCCATGAAATAATAAAAGTGAAAGAATCGCTTCACTGTAAAGAAGCTGCTCTCCTTAGATTGTGCCACATAAGCTAAAACAATGGTGGTGCTGACCCCACAGACTTCAAGTCATTAATGGAATTATGCCTCAAAATGTGGATATTCCAACATTTTATTAAAGAATAGATGTAGCAGGATATATGGGCTAAATCCAGCTCTTTTATTGTACTATTTGCTATTGAAACATGTTAAGCTTCTTTACTTAACAAGTTTTTTGAGCTACTTCACTTTTTACAGTTTTTAAAGAGATTTTATTTGTTATTTTTGGATTTAATCTGTGTATCCTTCTAAATCTATTCTTTAATAATACAGAAACTCTACCCCTCAATTACACTTTTGTGATTTTCAATTTGAGGTGCAACACTGTCACATACTCAAACGCTGCTTTGTATTTCTACATCTTTCCTGGGAGGGTCTTCTCCATCAAAGTCCAAAATTGACCTTTTAGATTTTTTGTGAGATTTTGCGTGAGTAGGGTGTTAGGCTTTTTTCTACTTTTTTTGCTCCATTGACTTATATGGGGAATACGTTATTGCGCAAGCGATATTATATGTTTGGCTTTTTACATGCATCGGGTTAGCAAACAGTTTACTTCCAACTTGTAATATGAGCGCAACCTGACGCACGTAAAAATCTTACTTCTAGGACAGTTATTGCTCGAGCGGGAATATTAAATAACACTCCACTTGTAATCTGGCCCAAAATCTGGATGATTTTACTCAGTTACCCTTGTACCTGAAAGGGGTCCTATGCATTCGGCAAACCTTAAAGTGACAATACTACTTCATTGTGTTCATAATTTTAATGTGTTTTTTTATGCTTCCTATTATGCTTCTTATTTTTAATGTGATCTTATTTTGATCTGTCTTAATAAATATAATGTCTAGAAGAGTACTCTGTAAATACTTATCTAGCTTTTACTGAACCTTTTTTTTTTTAAACAGAAATATTTTGTAACATTACTGTTGTAGTTTTATATACTTTATATATATTTTGATAGATACATTTTTTTCCCATCTCTTTAATACAGAATATTTTCATATATATACTTGTATGGTGACCAACCACCGAACAAAAGCTACGTAAATAACTTATGTACTCATTTTAAAGGCCTGGAAACAATAAAGGCAAATTATATGAAATATAAATAATGATATATAGGCTAAGTTGACAGGTATAAAGCAATGAATGCTATATATTACATATAAATAGAGTTGATATACTGCATGCATTAAGAAGCTTGTGTAATAAAATATGCAGCATCACAGATATTATGATAAATTTCAGGATTTCATCTAACATCAATGTATACCAGCTTTTATTTACAGAATATATACTACTTAACTGTAACATAAAATCTCAAATAAACTAAACAGATTTCAATGCAGAATGAATACAAGAGAAACCTTTGCTAATGCTATATCATAGTGGGTTTAGATTTATGCACTGAAGATACTATCATTAATTGAGCAGCCTGCTATGTTTAACCAGTTTTCCTGACTCGCTTAATGCCAGCCCTTTTGATTTCATAACTTCTACTTATAAGACAGGACAATTACTAGAGGTCATAAACATCAAATGCAAATAACAGCTCCAGCTGAGACTATGTAAGAGTCCCCAACAGAAGTACTACAATATGGTAATAATAACTCCCAGCTGTAGCCACAATCAGGAGCATTACTGATAATGTCAATAATAACTAAACACTCTATGAAAGCCTGACAGCATGTACCTAAAGAATTTTGGCATTTACTGTATTTAAGGACACTTCATGTACTGTAGAGTAAACTGCAATAGATTTACTGATATTTTAAGGAAGGAAGAAGACCTCAAACATACACACACAATTTAATTATCTTCTGATATTCTTAATGTGTCTATGATTGATGGAAGTTTGTGTGTGTGCACTTATATGTGGCTGTGCATCTATTTAGAATTTATGTCTGAATGCAATGACTGAAGTAAACTAAACATATCTGCAACAGAGGATTGTAATATTGGTATCGGATTAAATGGGGTTGGATTTCAAAATCCCCATTAAGAGACTACTGAAACTAATAGTTTCACTGCTGTAGATATGTTTCACTGACAGATTAGACTTTGGAATTATCTAAGAGTCTTTTCTATCCTATTCCACCTTTTGTTGTTTGTTGATGTTTGTATATAATGTTTTACTTTACAATGCATTGCATCCAATTGTTTAAAGTTACTTAAATCAAACATTTTCTACATATAGACAACAAAGGCAATTATGCTACAGAAACTACATTTCTATTTTAAGTTATTTCTGTATGAACACTAAAAACACTATAAAAAAGTATACAGAACAATCAAAACATGCTTAATGGTGTTATAGTTAAGTCCAGTAAAGAAATAATGTATACTCTTTGTCATGAGATGCAGGGCATATGCAGGACACAGCAATGATGGTACAACTCTATTTTATTACAGAGCACAGAAACATACATCTAGTCAGGTTGATTTCACTAACTAACTGCGACACAGACTACCGGACCTAAGCCCCGCCCCCAAACTCGTGACATCACATCCTGCTCTCATCACATCTTCCTCTTTTTCAAAGGCGAAGCATACATTTGAATATAACAAATAACAAGGTATACGAACATAGTATACAACAACATTTTTTTGAACAATATATAAACAAATAGGTTCAGAAAATATAAATACATAAAGTACATCCTGACTTGGACATCAGGGTAGACTACCCTTGTCCACGGTGACCATGGGATTATTCTGCCCATACTTCCGGTCACTGTTCTAGCTACAGTCAGTCCCTATATCGGGCCGGAAGTTTCACCACTCTTCCGCTTGATGTAACTTTGCATGAAATGTCCTCTGATACAGAAGATGGTGAACAAGAGTCCGCTGGAGGCAAAGATATATCCCCGTTGTGGTCTTGCTGAGGGGAAGGCACCTCTCTTAGAACAGGGGATCCCACCGGCGGTGGTACTGAGGCATCCAGTTCCAGACTCTCAGGTACAGGCTGATGATGTCTTCGGTTACGGCATGTAACCGTCCCTCCCTCAGTAAGGACTGTATAAGACCTTAGTTCTGGAGAGAAGCCAACTACCGTAGCAGGCGTCTTCCATTTCTTCTCGTCCATCCAGTTTAATTCTGACACTTTGGCCTGCTTTCAGTTCCGGTAAGGGCCTGACAGAATGTCTCCTGTCATAGAAGAAACAATAGCCCTTTTTGGCCTCTTCATCCCTCCTAAGGACTTCGTCCCGAGGAACAGGGCCAGGCAGCTTGAAGACACCCACTGAGGGTACAGTGGTGCGAATCTGGCGTCCTAGCATCAGCTGTGCTGAGCTAAACCCGGTGGCTTGAATGGGCGTCGCCCTGTATGAGAAGAGGGCTAGGTACGGCTCAGATTGCTTTAGAATGAATTTTGTTGTTTGAACTGCCCTTTCAGCCATTCCGTTGGCCTGCGGATAATGTGGACTTGACGTGGAATGTATAAAATCATATTCCCTGCTGAAAGAACTGAACTCTGTAGAAGCAAACTGCATACCATTATCACTCACCAGCTCCATTGGAATGCCCCACCGGGCGAACAAGCTCTTCAGGCGAATGATAACGGCCTGACTTGTGATATTATTCAGGGGTGCAATCTCCAAATACCTGGAATAGTAATCGATCACAACAAGGAACTTTCTCCCGTGCAGTTCACACAAATCAGCAGCTATTTTCTGCCACGGCCCCGCAGGCAGCGGAGTAGAAATCAAGGGCTCCCTTCTCTGAGTAGGCCGGCGTTCCCGGCAAAAGGCATATTTAGACACGTGATTTGCAATGTCGGAGCTGATCCCAGGCCACCACACAGCTGTAGCTGCCCTTTCTCTGCACTTTGTAATGCCTAAGTGGCCATCATGAATCCTGTTTAACATCTCCTTCCTCATACTGACAGGAATGATGATGCGGCCTTGAAACAACACCAACCCCTCCAGCTCCGTGAGCTGCGACCTCTCTGGCTGGTAAGCACTTAAAGACATCCAGGCTGCCCGGCTCTCGGGCCAGCCTTCTTTTATGTACTTTATAATCTCTTGCAGATATGTGTCCAAATATGTCTCTTTCTTTATTTTCTCCAGTTTCCTTGAAGAAATAGACTTAGAGGCCAGAACTGAATCAACATACACTTTCACATCAGATTCTGTGGAGGACTCTTCAGCAGCAGCCAGCGGGAGCCTGGATAGTGTATCCGCCACAACCAGTTGTTTCCCCGGCACATGCACTGCCTGAACATTGAACCTGAGCAGTCTCATTAAAAGTCTCTGGCATCTCAAGGGTGTTTTGACAATGTCATAAGAGTTGATTAGAGGGACTAGCGGTTTGTGGTCAGTTTCCAGACTAAATTTCTCCAAACCCACTAGATAACGCTGAAAGCGCTCACAGGCCCAAACTGCAGCCAGGCACTCTTTCTCAATTTGAGCGTATTTTGACTCCACAGCCGTCAGTGTGCGGGAACAGTAGGCGATGGGCTGTAGTTTATTCTCATTTAAAGGGACACTGAACCCAAATTTTTTTCTTTCTTGATTCATATAGAGCATACAATTTTAAGCAACTTTCTATTTTACTCCTATTATCAATTTTTCTTCGTTCTCTTACTATCTTTATTTTAAAAAGATGGCATCTAAGCTAAGGAGCCAGCCCATTGTTGTTTCAGAACCCTGGAGAGCACATGTTTATTGGTGCTGTCCAATCAGCAAGGACAACCCAGGTTGTTCACCAAAAATGGGCCAGCATCTAAACTTACATTCTTGCTTTTCAAATGAAGATACCAAGAGAATGAAGAAAATTTGATAGTAGGAGTAACTTAGAAAATTGCTTAAAATTGCATGCTCTATCTAAATCACAAAAGAAAAAATTTGGGTACAGTGTCCCTTTAACTGCAGGAGTGAAGCCCCCAACCCATAACTGCTTGCATCAGCACTAACCACAGTCTTTTTTGAAGGGTAATAGAACCCCAGCACTGGGGCAGACCCCAGCAGGGACTTGGCCTGCAGAAAAGCTTTTTCTTGTGGAGGTCCCCAGACCCAGGGAACGTCTTTCTTAAGTAACTCTGTTATAGGGTGTAAAACTGTTGATAAATCTGGAAGAAACTTGCCCACGTAATTTACAAGGCCCAATATCTGTCTCAGCTCATGTACATCAGAAGGACTTTACATCTGTTCAATAGCACAAATTTTCTCGGGGTTTGGCTTGATGCCATCCCCGTTGATGATATGCCCAAAGTAGCATAATTCAGTTTTCCTAAAATGACATTTTTCTTTATTCAGCTTCAGCCCAGACTCTTTGATAGCCTGTAGCACACAACTTAAACGCTGATCATGCTCCTCCACTGTAGACCCATACACTAGAATGTCGTCCATGACGACCGCTGTACCCACATGGTCACTCAGGAGAGAACTCATTTCCCTTTGAAAGCTTTCAGGAGCGGAGGATATCCCAAAGGGGAGTTTGCAGAAGCAGAACCGACCTACCGGTGTGATAAAGGTAGTCAGTTTGCGGCAGTTTGGATCCAGGGGGATCTGCCAAAAGCCGCTAGAAGCGTCTAATGTGGAAAAGAACTTCGCCCCAGCCAACTTTGGAGCTATATCTTCTAATGTCGGCAGCACAAATCTCTCTCTCTTCACTGCCTCATTCAACCTTTTCAGGTCCACACAGATGCGCACCTTTCCGTTTTTCTTTGCAACTGGAACAATGGGGGCACACCAATCAGTCGCTTCAACAACCTCTTCAATAACCCCCATAGACTTCATGCGCATAAGCTCTTTCTCCACTTGGGGCATGAGTGGGAACGGAAATACTGTATGGGACTGCGTCACTTTTAAGTGCTATACGGACTGGTTTGCAATTCAGTAGGCCCAACTCGCCAAACATATCTTCAGAAATCTCATTCACTCTGGCCACGAGGCCCAAGTCGCAGGCTGCTTTTCTGCTCAATAAATTGTTAACACACTGACCTCGAATCACATGCACCCACATGGTGAACTTTCTTTGCTTGTACTCACAGCTGGCAAGAAATTTCCCCACACAATCAATGCGGCCACCAGGACTATGGACATTTGTAGTAACCTTCGCCAGCTGGGGCTGTCGAGGCAGTTTCATAAATTCAGCAAAAGATATTACAGTGATATCTGCTCCTGTGTCAATCTTAAAATCAAATTTGGCTCCCATTACAGTAAAAGTAACTTTCCAATCTTCATCTGAGCTTGGCCGTTCCACAACGGACCCCACAAAAGACTCTTCCTGACCCTCCTGGTCACTGTCCACCTGCATCTCCTTTATGTATTCAGTTTTACACACCACTTCAAAATGGCCCATTCTGTTACATTTTCTGCATCTTTTATCTCTGGCCGGGCATATAACACTCTGATCATGGGCACGGTAGCACCGTGTGCATCGGGCATGTTGCGCCCATCCACTTCTAGGCCTTTCCATTATTTTAGATCTACCACTCACACTGTGCCTTTCACTAGCAGTTTTCCTGGACTGTTGCACTTCATCCACAATACTCTCAGACCTCAGATCAGCAATCTGCTTTTACACCAGTTCACTCTGGCGGGCCATCCTAATAGCCCCATCTAATGTTAAATCAGGCTCTAACTGCAGCTTCAGTGAGACTTCAGCATCTGCAATTCCAATAACTATTCTGTCTCTGATTTGCTCTTCTTTAGCAATATCAAACTCACAGAATTCAGCTAGTTCATACAGGCTGCGCACAAATGACTCCACAGATTCTCCCACACACTGATTGCGTTTGTGAAAACAAGCTCTCTCATGAATCACATTTCTTTTGGGCACAAAGTGGGCACTGAGTTTATCCATGACTATATCAAAGTTAAATTCTTCCCCTTCTTGGAAAATAAAAGCATTGAACACTGGCTCCACATCCTTCCCCATAGAGTATAAAAGAGAATTAACTTGTACTTCACCACTCTCCTTGTTCAGTTTGCAAGCAATCCTGAAGCGCTGAAACCGCTGACGCCATGTGGGCCAAGCTGCAGGCTGAGAGAAGTCAAAAGGCTCAGGTGGGGTAAACTTTGACATTGCAATTGATCAGGAACAGAAGCGCAGGCCAGAACTTCTGACACCATGTCATGAGATGCAGAACACAGCAATGATGGTAAAACTCTATTTTATTACAGAGCACAGAAACATACATCTAGTCAGGTTGATTTCACTAACTAACTGCGACACAGACTACCTTACCTAAGCCCCGCCCCCAAACTCGTGACATCACATCCTGCTCCCATCACACTCTTAATGTTCCTTAGCTCAGATCACTGACCCAACTCAGTAATTATAGAAAGTATAGCACTTAAAGATGTTTTTCCACAGAAACTAACTTTTGATGAGGCATAAGAAAGCATTAACCATTTTCTCACACAGTCTAACAAATTAACTACATTATTACTAAATATGGAGAAAGCCAGGATAAAAGAATTACAACTTTTGCATTAGAAAGCCTATTTGAATAAATATATTTAATATATATATTGAAGCTGAAAATGTTCCACATATCAGATAGAGATTAAAAGGACTTTTTGGTGTAGTGGAATACAGCTGATGTCACAATTTCTAAAACTAAAAAACAAGAAGAGAATCATTGCAATAGAACAAATTAAACAATTACAAGCTGAATTAAAACCATTAACAGACCACCCATAACATGAAACTAATGATAATTATTAGGTCTTGAATTAGAAGTAGAGAAACAAATGATTGTAAAAATAATAAATGTGGCTGTGATTTAATAGATCACTCATTAAAAATAGTGTATAATTGTGCAGGCTTGATAAGAAAGCAAAGACACAGATCCGGAGGCAATGGAAGTAGTGAAGATAGTCAATATAAATCTTCTCAAACATGAAGATATAGACTGAGCAAAAATAAAAAAAAAGAAAGAAAAAATGTCAGTGTCTCTGATTCTAATTTTTCAGTAAAAAGCTATCCAGCCTCCACCCCCATTACTAGATCCCTGGAGATTGACCATACTACTGTATTAGTGGGGAAATTAATGAAGAAGTAGAACAAATGTCTAGAGAAGAAATTCCAAAAATGTCATTGAATGACTCTGGAGCAATATCAAACCAGAATTGGATACATTCCAGATAACAGAGGAAACCCTGATTGCTGGTTCAATCAATCTTCTGGACAAGAAAATGAGGAAGAAACACAAATACTGATTATAATTAATATTTCATATTATACATTACAGAATGGGGAATAGGGAGTCATTCAGAAAGGACTGGGGTTTTCTCCCACTTCAGACATTACCTATTCTAAACTATGGGCTCTATGTATTAAGAATGCAACCACTGCTTCTTACCCCAGAGGTGGCAGACAAGTTCATTCAGGGTACTTGATGACCAATTGTGTGAGAGCATGGGGTAGTAAAGCACAATTAAATGCTTGTGCAATAGTAAATGCGGGAAGAGGATGCTCATTGTCCTCTGCCCGCTTGGCCTCAAAAATGGGCGGACCCATAAAACTGATGTAAATTGTTTTGTATGTAGTATAGTGTTAGAGATAGAAAAATGTTTTAACCAAAACGCTTCTGAAGATTTATATCAAGTGGAGTCTATGTTAGAGCTGCATAATTAAATAAATAGGAGTGATATGCAATGTTTCCAGTTATAGGAAATATAATAATCATCTATTTTTATCCATTACTCAGAATAACTTTATTTATTTAATTCAAGAGAAAGTCTATAAGGAGTTGATTTATTTACAAAAACAAATTCAACATGAATAAAAACATGTTAGTAAAGTTTCTAGCATTGTAAATATTACAACAAATGAAAGCCTTGTAACTTTACAAAACAATGATAACATTCTAATTTCTAGTGCAGATAAAAGAAAGAGGTAAAGAGACAATTGGATTACAAAGACACCTAATTATCTTTAAGATAAAATCCTGCAGACAAGTACAAAATGGTTTATATTGCTTATTGGACCAAGGTAAAGAGTTTTTTAGATGAAAACTTTATTAATTACTTACACGAAAACACACAGAGAAAAGCTACTTTCATTTAGTCCCTAAAATAGGTCTGCAAGACACCACCCAGGAGATCTCCGAGATGGGAGCCTTGGGAGAACAACTTGGGGAATGGCTTGACAATTTATTACAACTGCTTGTATGTGAGAGGCACTAAACATGTATTCTTCTTCTTCTTATTATTATTATTATTATTATTATTATTATTATTATATTTTGAAGCAAGGTTTAGTTGGCAGTTTAATGCTGTTGTAAACACCATAAACAAGTTTAGCATATTAAGAATGGATCCAACATTAGAAAATATACTCTTAAATTTGTCTCTGAAAGAGCATCCACATTTGGGGCTAAACTTGTTGAATATGTCCAACAATCCCCCCCCCCACACACACACACACACACACACACACACACACACACACACACACACACACACACACACACAAAAACAAGGTAATTCTGGTTACAAATAAAAGTTTTTTTCATTTTCAGAAGAAGACCCTTTATGGTATGTACTCATGCAAAACCTACCAGTAATTTTACTTTGCATACTGCTTGTCAAACATTTGAAGTACGATTTCAATTAGATTGCACTTCTATGTATATAGTTAATTTAATTTCATGCTAATTCAGTTGGAAAAAATATATTGGATGTACAAGTACAATGTTGAAATATAGAATATAAGAACATCTAAATACAATGGAAACAATGCCCCCATAACAGAAGGGGTGAATCCTTTGTTAGCCCATGCAGAATGCAGTAATGCATTAGAGTTTTGAGGAGGAAACAGGTTTGCTAATCTACTAATCTGGAGAACCTAAGTAGATTTTTTTCTGAAGACTAAATATCCTGATGGTATTAACTTTAGATGGGATATAGATTTGTACCAATGGTAATGCTTTTCAAAACAGATATCTGTAAAGGATTCATAAGTTATCTGCAAATTGTGGACAGTAATGAAGAACTATAATTGTTATTCATTATCTAATATTGGCTGTGGTCTTTTTGCCTCTTTTTCTGGCCAAAAAAGGCTTCTTTTTTATTTGACATTATCACAATAGCACATTTTCATCTCACTCAAAGTGCTTGCACATTCATTACTGAATTTGTAAATTGGAATGCAGCTTCATGACCATGAGTTCAATAATAAATGTGCAAGCAATTTGTAATGCACTTTCACGACTGTGTTTGGACTTAGCGTGCATGGAGGAGCATACCCTATAAAGCACAAACAAAGGGAAGTGTGTGGTGTGAAACTGGTCAAATTTTTTAAAAGGGGTTGATGCTGCCTTGAAACAATATGGATTGCTTTAACTCTATAAGAAGATAATACAGTAAGTTCTCTTTTACATTTTACACTTAAACTTTAACTGTATAACATTTATATCTTATTGAAAATAATGACATCCTGGCCCTATAAGTAAAGAATTGCAAGTTTCATTCTAAGAAACCAGCTACTATTGGATCTAAATTATCACCCATTATGGTCACTGAAGCAATGAGGCCAAACAAAACCTGGTTAGATTCAAAAGGTAATTCAAATGTAATAATTACACATTGTGAAGTCCTAGAATTTTCATGCCACTTGTTGGACCAGATGGAAAAAGAGGGACCGGCAAGCATTCTTATAGAATCTCTCCAGCCCAGAGATCTTTTTACTATTGGGCCCAAAGTGACTAAATGTTTACTAAGAGCTGTCAGGGGGAAAAAAACTATCTTCAGGGTCACAGACAAAATATTTTGGGAAACACTTATATAGACTGCTTCAAGTTTACATGTAATAATGAAATCACACAGAGCAGAACACAGTCCATCCTAGACATCAGTGAAAAGTGTTAACTAGAAAGTCTCTATGCATATGGGTTTGTCCATCAAATCATGCACAAAAATAGTCAATAGGATTGAGCTTGCATTCTATTGGCTGATTGGAATAGCCAATAGAATGCAAGCTCAATCCTATTGGCTGATTGGATCAGTCAATAGGATGAAAGCTCAATCCTATTGGCTGATTGCAACAGCCAATAGGATTTTTTCAACCATAATTCCGATTGGCTGATAGAATTCTATCAGACAATCGGAATCTAAGGGATGCCATCTTGGATGACGTCATTTAAAGGAACCTTCATTTGGGAAGAAGACATCATAAGAAGAGGATGCTCCGCGTCGGATGTCTGGAAGATAGAGCCGCTCTGCGCCGGATGGATGAGGATAGAAGACACCGTGTCGGTGAAGACTTCTGCGGGCTTGGATGAAGACTTCGGCTGCTTGCATGAAGACTTCTGCCGGGTTCTTGGAGGATAGATGTTGGATCTTCAAAACTGTAAGTGGATCTTCAGGGGTTAGTGTTAGTTTTTTTTTTTTAAGTGTTTATTGGGAGGGTTTTAGTTTTAGATTAGGGTTTTACTGTTGAGGGGGTATTTGTATTTTTTATTTACATGTAAAAGAGCTGATTTCTTTGGGGTAATGCCCCGCAAAAGGCCCTTTTAAGGGCTATTTGTAGTTTAGTTTAGGCTAGGGGGGGTTATTTTGGGGGTGCTTTTTTATTTTCATAAGGCTTTTAGATTAGGTGTAATTAGTTTAAATCTTCGATTTTTTTTTTTTTTTGTAACTTAGTGTTTATTTTTTTTGTAACAGTGTTTGTTAGTTGTTAGTTTTTTGTAACTTAGTAATTTTTTAGTGTAGATTTAAATTATTTGAGTAGGGTTAGGTTTTTAAATATATAATATAGTTAATTTAATTTATACTTTAATGTAATTTAGTATAATAGTTTGGATAGATTAATTATTAGTTTAATATAGTTTAATGTAATTTTAGTCTAATAGTTAGGGTAGATTAATTCTTATTTAATATAGTTTAATGTAATTTTAGTATAATAGTTAGAGTAGGATAATTATTAGTTTAAGATAGTTTAATTTAATTTTAAAATTAAGTTTAAATTTATTATAAGATAGGGATGAGTTAATATTTAATGTACAGTTAGTGGGTTGTTAGGTTTAGGGGTTAATAGGTTAATTTAGTTTTTGGCAATGTGGGAGGCCAGGGGTTTATGGGTTAATACATTTATTTAGTTGCGTTGGGCTCCAGGAGTGGCGGGATAGGGGTTAATAACTTTATGTAGGTGGCGGCGGTGTCGGGAGCGGAAGATTAGGGGTTAATAACTTTTATTTAGGTGGCGGCGGTGTAGGGGGTGGAAGATTAGGCGTTAATAAGTATAATGTAGGTGGCGGCGATCTCGGGGAGGCAGTTTAGGGGTGTTTAGACTCGGGGTACATGTTAGGGTGTTAGGTATAAACATAACTTTTATTCTCCCATAGGAATCAATGGGATATCGGGCAGCAGCGAACATAAGCTTTCGCTGCTTTCAGACTCCCATTGATTCCTATAGCATCCGCCGCATCCAGGGTGGCGGATTGAAAACCAGGTATGCTGGGCCAGAATAGTGGCGAGCGTACCTTTTAGACATTTGTTAATTAGCAAAAGTAGTCAGATATTGCCAAATTTGCATTCGGAACATCTGTAGTGACGTAAGCATCGATCTGTGTCGGACTGAGACTGGCGGATCATTTGTTACGTCACAAATTTCTACTTTTGCTGGTCTGTAGGCTTTGATAACTAAGGGGAATCAGGCTCTCTACAATTACGCTGCAGAATTCCAGCGTATTTGCGGTTGACAGCTTGATAAATAGGCCTCCCAGTGTCTGTGAGGTTTATAGCTATAGATAATATACTCATCTTTATTTTTAATAAGCTTAACTAGAAAATTATTTACATATCTAGGGTATTTTTCCAGACTAATTTAATGTATATTCTGATTGATAACTTTGAATACAATCACCAGATATACTATACAATGTTCTTGAGTGGCAGTGTTAATGTATTGGAATTGAGGCTGCTTAAACATTAGTGTCTCAAGTTTAAGCATATGGAGCAGGCAATCTCTGTGCCTTGTTAACTAAAAAAGTCAGTTTGTCACCTGCCATAAACAAAATGTCAGCTTCTCTGGGGCAGTGTAAATAGAAGAAAAGTGGGCAAAATAAATAATGAAAATGTGATACAAATATTTTTTTCTCTGCATTATTAAGCATTTTAGGGCAAATTAAATACTAGGTCAAATACTCATTTAATAATCCTACACTGAACCTTGCCTGCACATATATCGTGTAATCTTTATGTCTTTTTATAATATTGAGCTCCAAAAATAGATATAGAATAGATACTGCAACATGTCTTGTATAAGCTGCACATGTTGCCACTATTTGTAATGTTGACAGATTTGTAGCCACTGGAGAAATATGAAATACAACAAGCTTTGGACTAGGATACACTCAGCATGTTGCACAGTTAGTTTTGCAGTTTCATGTAGATTAATGCTTATGATTTATCAAAAGAATACAGTGATAAATATGCTTTATTTCATTAAATGCATTATATATATATATATATATATATATATATATATATATATATATATATATATATATATATATATATATATCAATATCATTTGGAATATTTTTAGTAAAGAGGAGGTAGGGCTAGTTTTAAATTGCTAATTAATAGCATCATGAAAATCAATAAACACTAAGAAATATTGAAACAAAAAAAGGAATCATATGGAAGTGAGATATATAGATATACTTTACTTTGAGTTGAGGAAGTACCTGTGTGTACAAACTTTTTGCATTATGTCTCTCCATCAACAAAGAGTTATTTATCCGTTAATTTAACAAACATTATAGACATTTTACATGTAACAACAACATGCTTGGTCTATCTTAGACACAGTTATAGTGTGTTTACAAATAAACTTTATATGGAAATAATCTTCCCTTAGGACTTGTTTATGAAAAATTTAATCTTTAGGTGCAATAATAGCTGCCATGCTTAATTAGTGGCAGGATAATGTTATTACTATGTTCTAGAAAGTAAATATTGTTGTTATTACTTGAGAGCTTCCATAGTGCTAGAGATACTTAACTTTTGAGTGGCTTAAGTGTGATGGCTGACCAACTGTTATAAAGAGTGATTAAACAGTAATAGATCTGTCACTAAGCTGTTAATAACAGGTTTTATTGAATCTTGGCTTTCTTTGAGAATAGCATCACAATTTCTATTACACCAGTGATTTCCTTATTGCTCTCCATGAAGTCAGAAGATAACTGTCAATAGAGATCATAAAGAGTTAATCTATTAAAATGAAGTTATAAAGTCACTATAACTAGGACATCAATAATTGTCACTATGATGTGTGTAGTGACAGCACAAACTTCTTCCAACCATGTTTGCACTTAAAAAAGCTACTGGGAAAACATAAATAAGGCTTGTTATAGGAAAAGGGTATTGCCAAGCTTAGGATATTAGTGATTTTCCTTTAAGTCTTCAATCATTGTTTTCAGAAACAGGGGAGAAAAAAAACATGATTTTTTATGAAATAAATAATATATACCAATAAGTGATATTTTTGTGTTTGTAGAGTTAAAAACTAGATTGGTGTTTTATGGTCTTAGAACATCACTGATTCTACTCTTGCTCATGAGTGATTTATTTTTTGGAGTTTAAATTTTTAAAAATGTAAAACTTTATCCACATCCTGAGTTTATTAGAAGTTAAATTGCCAACTGAAGTATGCAGAGGTCAGTACAATTAAGTCCCTAAGAGAAATCTGATGTTTTTTTATTATTGCATACAAACCTTGGCTGTTAATGAGAGAAAGATATTACAATAGTAGTTAGGGAATCAACTGATCTCATTTAATTCCACAAGAATTATGTAAAGACCTGAATTATGAGCATGTGGCAACAGCAAGAATTTGTGTACTCTCTCATCACAATCAAAAGGAAATATGCTATTTTATTTTTTATAAAGTGAGGGAAAATATAGATGGAAATAAATATTGTTGGTATGTAAGGATTTTGAAGTCACAATCCCTAGTTCATGTATGACTATTCTCTTTATTTGCAATATTTGTGCAAAGATTCAAAATGGTAAGCAAATAACTTGTATTGATGTAGTTTAAATATAAATATATATATATATATATATATATATATATATATATATATATATATATATATATATATATATATATATATATATATATATATATATATATATATATATATAATAATTTAAGAGAAAAACTGTGGGAAAAAAAAATCCACACAGTAAGATCCCTTTGTCCGGCACCAGAGTATAGGGTTAAATTTACAAGAAACTAGTGATTCTTCTAAAGGATGGCATCCCTCTATGATCCCTTTTCACTATGGATTAAAGTATGAATACTAACATACCTTAACATAAACCATACATTATATGTTATGCAGAGAATAAAACTGCTTTAAAAATAATAAATAAAACCATATTTAGAAAGTAATGTTTATCGTGCACATATGATTTATTGCTGCCGAATAAGAGAAAATCATTATTATTTATACATAACGAACGTGGGCCCACTTGCTTATAACTCAGTTGAATAAAAAAAACAATTTAGTTCATATAGACAAGAAACTGTTCCTGGTTTGTATCCAAATAGGACTTAAACATGTATCCAAGAAAGCTGAATTTCTTTATTGTTCCAAATGTTGTTTCAGCCATATAGTATGTGAAGTTCTTATAAATAGTAGGGCTTAAATAATTTTTCACTTTGTGCAGCAGTACAAGACACAAGAGTGGGATTTATCTCTCAAGGAGTTATAATATTGTTAACCATACTTTTTGTTTAATTGGTTCATGTGAGTTAAGTTAAGTTTGTAACATTATCCACTGCAGTTGGGGAGTGTATGACACCTCAAGGGTTTATGGCTTGTGTAGCTATGCTTCCGCACACCTTGCTAGGCTGTCTATTCAACTCCGCTGTCTGTGATCATTTCAGTAAATGTTGAACTTTACCTTGATTGTAGTTTTCATTTTTCTTTTCCTCCCTTCATGGAGAATACGCACATAACCACTCTAGCTACGGATTTCTTCCAACTCAAAATGAGTGTGCCTTGCTCTGTACCGCTGCTCTCTTTCGTCGGTTCAGTGTGATGTTGAGGGCTCAGCTGCAGCCCTCAGCTTGATTGACTCTCAGCTTCACGCGTTTCACCCTTAGTGGTGACATATACAGGGCTTCGTCCGGCTTGATTTCCATTGGTCATAATTCTGACTTTTGTACCGTTATTTTGTTCCGCCCTTTTGGTGAAATATTAGCATACTCATATGGCACTTTTCAATACTTGTAACTAAATTCATCCATAGTTTTTAGGGATTAATGATTTCAATTTAATTGTATTTACATTCAAAAACTTCATTGTATTATTTAAATCTTATCATATATGCTTCTTGCTATAATTTCAAACATTAAAGAACAAAACCCACACAATATATTACTACATCTTACATTTTATAGTTGTTACTCTTCAGAATTCAAAAATCGTATATATAAATTCTGAGATTCAAGGAAAGAAACATAGTTGGTCTTACCATTTATACCATACGATTTCTGGGTTTTGAGGTCCTATAGCCTTATTCTTTTCTACAGTAATATTTGATTTAGCTTACCACTGTTTATTCATGTATCTACTTTCTCACTACCCAGAAATCTTTCTCTTGAATGTTTACTTATACAACACTAGATACTATAAATCCTAAAGATCAAAGAAAAGGAGCATAGTTTATCTCTTCATTTAAACCGTAAGGTTTCAGGGCTCTGAGATCATATATCCACCTGCATTCTTTTTGCAGTAATATTTTATCTAGGTTACCACCTCTTATTGATATATCTACTTTCTCTATACCCAGAAATCTTAGCGTTTCTTCATTATTATTATGAAATAATTTAAAGTGCCTTGCTATACTACTTGTTTTCACTTCATTTGAGATGCCTCTTTTATGTTCTTTGATTCTTTCCTTTAATTCTCGATAGGTTTTACCCATGTAATACATGGGGCAACAGCAAAAAAACAAGTAAATGATCCCCTCACTTCTACAGTTAATGTTTCCTTTTTTTTTTGTAATTGTGTCCATATTTGTCAACAAAATAAGTACCTTGTTGCATATTGCAGCAAACTGAGCATTTTCTATATTTAAAGTTTCCTTCTTTTTCTTGATATCTCTGTAACCAATTCTCTTTTGTTGTATCTGTAAAATGACTTTGAGCTAATTTATCTTTAAGATTAGGGGCCCTTCGGGCTGACATTAGGGGTCTATCTCCAACAAACTTTACAATATCTCTATCTAATGTAAGGACTGGCCAATGTTTCTGTAATATGGCTCTAATATCTTGCAATTTATTGTTGAAATTGAAATAAATCTAATTTTATATACATTCATCAAAAATCTTCAAATGGAGATTTTTACAAATGCATCTATTTCTACACTCACCAAGTTTCCTCATTTATTTGTATGTCTACATTTTTTATTAGTTTATAGAAAGAAGAATATATGATGCTTGACACAAAAAAAAACAAAAATGCTATTGATTGACCACTGCTTTGCAACATATCTGTCACCTCTGAGCTTGCAGAGATAAATCACCTGGGACTTGCTAGGGGAAATTGTCAGGTCATGGGAGAGGAGGGGTGGTGCTGCACAAGCAAATCATTGTATTATAGAAAATGCGGACAGCAGACATACAGCGTCTGATCCCTGCTCACAGTGAAGATGGGTGGACAGCCTTCCCAGCTTTTAGTCCTCCTGAATATAATTTTAGAGGAAGAAGCACAACATGCTGGTAGATCCATACAATGCTGGAAGTTGTAGTTTACTATTTCACTTTCAATGTGCCACTGCAGTTCTGGACTGTATTTGCAAGCATGCAGTGCACAGTGGTTGTGAGTGAACATGATGTCCCACCCACTCCTCCATGCAGTGTGTGCATGAGGCCCTGGTACACTCTGGGGAAGGCACTGCAGTTGGTAGTATGGCCTCACCCAATTCACAGGTAGGGTGGATGCATTGTGTGTATGAGCACATGGCACAAAATGGGCGTATGATCTTATCCTTTTTACATGTAAGGGGTGCACTGACATAATTTTCCTTATATGCTTTGCACCCAGGCTTGTCTGGGGTTAACTGCCTGGGTCCCTGGAAGCTGTACAGCTGTACGTTTTGAAGGGTCTAGGATGTGTTCCCAATCTGGTTTGAGAGTACAGTACATTTCTGTGTTTTGTATGTTTCTAGGGAAATTATATTTACACAAACACACATATATACAGACCAGCTTTTTTAAAAAAAAAAATAATTGGAGCTACTACACTTAACTATGGCAAAACAGTTTTAAAAGATGCATTGGTACATAGTGTAATAGTAGAGAATTTGACACAATCTTGATACATAGTGGCTGAATTATCAAGCTCCAAATGGAGCTTGATGCCCCTTGTTTCCTGTGAGCCTTCAAAAACTTGTCCGCCTGCTCTGAGGTGGCAGACAGAAATACGATTGTGTTGTTTGACACCCCTTGCTAGCTGCCAATTGGCCGTGAATCTGCAGGGGGCGGTATTGCACAAGCAGCTCTGGTTGTGTGTTATCTATCGGCATTTATCAATGTGCATTGGACATGATACGCTACATCGTATCATGCCCACTCGCACTTTGATAAATTTGCTCCATATTATCTATTGCAATAAAAAATAATGTTGCTATATTGATTGCCAATAGGATTTAATTGTTTAAAATAGACATTTATACATATATTTTGTTTGATGGTAAACTATCAGGCTCATGAAGAAAATAGCTGTGCTCAGCTGCTTTGCACTGGATTAGATTTATCCTTCTCGACAGAGTGAACTCATATAGCTAATATATGGGCAGCATAGAAACTGAACATGACATTACAGAGCCCTTAAGGATTGTGGTCAACCTGATAAAATTGTATTGATTATACTTAAACAGTTATTTGCAATCTGTATATGCCTCAATATCGTACAGAAATGTATAATGGCTATAATGCCTGTCTTCTTTGGAGTAGAAATCACAAATAGTTATATTTAAAAAGCTCAAGCAATTATCAATTTTTCCAATTGTAAAGCCAGACAATTATATTTCTGCAGATATATGCTTTCTTCATGAGCTTTCAAAAAGTGAAAAAATCATTATTGAATCTTAAGAGTTATGCTTCAAACTAAGGAGACTTCATAGATGTAACAACTCCCTGTTTAGTTACTTTCTTCATACTCCTATATTTGCTGTGGGATAAAGTATATTCACTAAACAAACAGATGTAAGTATTCAAGAGCCATCATGGATCAGCAGAGTAGGAAGCTTTCTGTAAGTCTGCTGCCCATGTGTACTATTACACACTCGCTTGAGTGTTTTATGCTGCCCTCTTCTCTTACATGATCAATCACTCAAGAGAAGGGCCTGTCATTCACCCCAGAAAACATGTTCTGGGTGATTTCAATCTGCCACTCAGAGGTGGCAAAAAATTTAAGAAGTAGGCATGTGCATTTGGTTTTGTCACATATGCAAATTCATGACGAAACAGGTATATTCATTTTGTTTCCACAAAATGAATATCTGAATGAATGCACCCTGAAATTCAAAGGTAAGTATAAGCTACTGTAGCTGAGGAACATTTACATCATTTAACAATGTTCTATGTAGACATGTGCGGTTCGATTCGTTCCGAATCGAAATTTGGACAAATTTGTTAAATTCGGAGATTCGGATCGATTTGAATTTCCGAATTACGGTAGTACCGAATCTAGTTAATTCGGATTTATTCGTTACATTCGGATGGCCATGGATTACACTAGTATTGTACAGTATATTAGGTTATATCACTCTGCTATGGGTTACACCTAATATACAGTAAATAATACTAGTCTAATACACAGCACATCCCACCTAACACATACCGAAATTCTGAATTTCCTAATCGAACCAAACTGAATCCAGCCGAATTTATTCGAATCTGAATGAATCCGAAACGAATCCGAAACAAATTCATTTGAATTTTTCTGAATTTGAATCAATCCGAACCGAAATTCGAAAAAATACTAATCGAGCCTGACCGAAATAAATTTTTGGCCGTGCACAAGTCTAGTTCTATGTATATTAGTATTTTTTTTAATTTAAAGTGAAACAAATAACTAATAGTACAGCCAATAAATATTCAAGGAAATTATTTGGTTACAATATATTTGGCCAATCCGAATTTTTCATGGTTGCTCATGTCTAGAAAGAAGCTGCGGTCTGAAACAAGCAGTCTTTTTTCATCGTGGAAAGCAGGCTTGCACATTCAAGCCTGCCCTGCAAGAGTGCAAAAGCATCTTACACTGCTTAGTACATGAAGCCCTATCATACCTAATAGACTAATAATATAAAACTAGTTGAAACTTATTTTATTCTTTGTCTGATGATTAAAAACTTGTCAGTATAGAGAAAAAATATGTAAAATCTCTTTGAACAATATATTGCAATTTGTTTCCTTACTTTACGCCCAGAACCCTGCATAACTAGATAAACAGCTCTCAAGGTACAATTTCACTTTTTAAATTTTTTTTGAGGGACATTACATGACTACATGGAGAGCTTTAAATCATTGTGCCCTTTGTTAGCTACTGCACAATATATAAAAAAAAAACATGTTGATGTCCTATATGTGCAGCACCACAAACTTTACTAAATCTGAGTTTCAATGCTGGTCCATCCTGATTGGCTGGAACACCTAAACCTTAGGAACCTTGTTTCCTTTAGGATTCTCCTATGCAATGAATGATGAGTTGGTTATTTGGCCATTCCTGATGCCCTTTAAGACCTAGCAAAAAATATTTATAAATATCTAACAAAATTACTTTCTATAGGCGCTAGTTAAAGCTAGTCCTGAAGGAGATGTCCATTAATTTCTGCAGTCAGTTCTGATTCTACTCAGTTGTACCCTCTGTCTTTGTTCTAGGACCTAGACCTAGGACCTAGACAGTGGGATTTATTATAGGGTGTCAGGACACTTTTGATTATCTCTTAAGAGAATTCTAGCCACTTTCAAAATAGAATTACCTTCTTTCTCTAAACTATCTCCCCCACCTTTAACATTTTTTATTGCACTTGCCTAGTTTTCTTTTTTGCCTGGTAGCTTGAGAAAAAAAAATAGCCAATCACACAGTAATGTTTTTGTGGTTTCTTCTTCAAAATAATCGATTTGGAATTTTTTATGATGATTCTCAAATTTTTTTCTGCAGAATGCCATACTTTCATATACTTTATGGGAATTATTTATTTCATTATCTTTGTCAAGATAATCATTTGGCAATATAATTCTGTATGTTCAATCATTTAGATGAAATTCAGCCTAAAACTGTTTGTCATCAGTACACAGCACTTTAGATATAAACTGCTACGCTAAATGTCCATCTGAATAGTTTTTATTTTAAAGGATTTTCAGTAACAACTTTTCCTAAACACCCTAAATAAATCTTCTGTAATTTTATCTTTCTTTTCTGACCTGAATCAGGCTTCATGAGCACATGAAAGAAATTACAAACGCTTCTCAGTCACTGCTACTCTGTTCTTTTTTGCACTATAGCATTTGTCATTGCCAAAACAGCGGAGTTTAATTAAGTGTTGTGAGCAGCCTAGTGAGAAACACACTTTAAATTAAACCTCCGTACATTCAGCTATGAGTTCTTTACCTCCTGAACAATCAGCAGGGTGTTTGGTATAAATTCTGCCTCTCAAGGGAATATCTCTTCCATGCACCTCTAGCAATTCATAAATGAGCCTGCTTTCACAGAACAATATCTTATTAAAGCACATTTAATTATTTCTTAGTTTTAAACAGCACTAGATGAAGGCGATAATTAATGTGCTTACCACTAAACATTTTATTTACTCTTGATATATTGATGGTATTATCAGAAAACTGTAGTGTGCTACAACTCCTGGTTTCGCAAAATTACACGGCAAATTATTTTTTGATGTATAAAGCAGTCAGAAATATAATGGAATGCATTACTTTAACACCTCACTGGTAATAGGATTGGTGCAAGTTTGTAAGCATTTTAATATGTAAACTGTTTTTTAATTACACACTTTAAAAGTGTATGTATATATATGTATATATATATATATATATATATATATATATATATATATATATATAAAAACTTGTGTGTACAAAAAGATAGCTTTTTGAAAAATAGATAGATAGATGATAGATAGATAGATAGATAGATAGATAGATAGATAGATAGATAGATAGATAGATAGATAGATAGCATATCTGTTTTGTTTGAGTGTTAAGATAAGTATTCTCCAAGCTAATTAAAAAAAATTCCATGTTACTTGAAAAGAGGAAATCTTTTCTCTTTATAGACAATTTGAAATCTTTTATTTTTTCATATTTGCAAGTTATTTACATTTTGATTTATGATTACTTTCAATTTTAGTGAGCACTATTTTTTAATATAGGTACAGATTTAGAAAATGATACCAGAATATTAATGGCAAAACTACTTTGCTTTGTTTTTTATAAAAAAAAGATTAGCATGAGAAAATTACTTGCAAGACTAATGTATAAATGTTTAGACTAATTTCTAAATGTTTTATATATTCTATTTATTTTCTAATATATAAATATTACTTTATGTTTTAAAAAGTAATACACACATTTTAACCAATTATTTATAAGATCTATTTAAAATCGGGGATAGTGTTGCTCTTTTTATTTCCAACTAGATCAAACTCATCTAAATGTGTATATATATTTGTAATCATTTTGTGAATTAGATTTAAATTATATTATGGATTTTTAATGAAAACTGAAATCAAACTCTCTTTCAAATATATATTGCATACATTGCAGTGCAATAGTTATGCATGATATGGGATGAAATTAACCATCAGATAACAGTTTTCTAGTCATTGCTATACACGTTTTTCTTTATTATCATGGATTTTGAAGGATGCATCTTTTTAATTCAAGTAGCTCATACAAAGATATTTCAGAACGGTTCAGTTCGATTTGTGATTCAGCCCAGAACATTTCAGTGAGATCTGAATTTTAATCTGACAGTGAATAAGAGTTGCCTATTTTCTTTGGCAGTATATTATGATTTTTTATTACAGGCAGCCTGTGAATAATTTGAGTTTCTTTAAAATGATATATGTTAAGATCAGAGATGCTAATTCACCTTATCCCTGCTGGTAAAAAAAGAGAAAAGTTCTTCAATAATATTATGAGAGAAATATGTAAAAAACAATATTGCTCTTAGCTAAAGTTTAAATAATAGCTAAGTTAGAAAAAACCCACAAACATTAGATCTCTACAATTTAATTTTTTTCAGCTAAAAATAAGAGATAAATAAATCAGCAAATTGTAAGGAATTAGGAGTGATTTGTTATGTACAAATGCAATACTATATAGCCATGGCTAATATGAAAAGATAATGTTTGACAGACAAAATAGGTAAATAGTAATTTTGTAGACATTAAATCAATGTTTTAATATGTAGAATATATAGAATAATATTTATGAAGCTAGGATTTCTGTTTAATCTCTCTAAAAGTCTTTTCTCATATCTGCTCATCTTCATGGTTGGTCATGTAATAAAACCTTACAATCCATTTACCATAAACTTGCATACTGTGTTTTGAGTTTGCCTGGCTGCCCAGTACAATCAATAACTGTACTTGGCTATGTATAGACTGGTTTTAAGTTGATGAGTCTTTCTGAGCTGATAATGGGCCAGATTACGAGTGGAGCACTAACAGTTACTCACAAACGATAAGGGGTTTATCGTGGGTGTTCGCACTTGTCAGCTAATATTACAAGTTGAAAGTAAATGAGATCACTACAGCGCAATTGAAGTTAATACACTTTCAGAGAGAGCGTCCTCAGATCTCTGGTTAACGGTTTCGCAAAGCAAAAAAGTGTTACAAAACACATCAAAAATACATTACAAAGTTCAGTTGCACTCATGATAACTCTATTAATTAGGGGAAAAAAGCAGGCAAATGGCTTTAACATAGAGATACATATCTATACATGTATATATATATATATATATATATATATATATATATATATATATATATATATAAATATATATGTATATATATATATATTATATATATATATATATATATTGTACATGTCTATATATGTGTACATATGTATTTATGTGTTTATATGTGTATATGTGTATTTACAGACATATATACAAATATATACACATATAAGCACATACTGTAAATACATAAATACATATGCACACACACACACACATATACTATATATATATATATATATATATATATATATATATATATATATACATTGGAGCCCTTTGTAATTAAGTAAATTAAACAATGTTAAATCATATTTATGCAATATTCATATTTAAGAAAGTTCTATACTGTGTATTTACTGTAATGTTCTGCACATAGCAGAATATGTTTTATGTATTTTTAAATAGACATTTATATATCTATTTGTGTCTATACCTTTATATAATTATGTATATATATATATATATATATATATATATATATCTCCAAGGTATAGATATATATTGTACCAAATTACCATTTTATATATATATATATATATATATATATATATATATATATATATATATATATATATATATATATATATATATATATATATATATATATATATATATATATATATGAATAAATAGAACATATTCTGTTATGTGAAGAACATTGGAATGTGAAATATTCATATTTTCATGTTGGGTTATCGGATTTGCGCACTAGTAGGGTGTTTTTACCGCTTTTTTTAATCTATTAACTTCTATGGGGCAATAGGTTATCTCACAGTAGTCTAAGTTCTGCTTTTTCTGTGCAGTTAGTGCACAAGCAAGAAAATTGTGATGCGATCGAAGACGGTGTGCAAAAAGCTTACTTAAAGCAGACTAAATGCTTGAGCGTTAGCGTTAAATAGCGCTTAGCTTGTAATCTGGACCAAAAATAGATATTTATTCTTGTGGCAACATCTCCAAATACTAGTGGCAGCAGTTGAGCAAATACATAGGGCCAGATTATGAGTGAAACTCAAGCACTAATTGTGCTAGAAGTAAGACTTTTTTATTTGTCGCTCATATTACAAGTTGAAAGTAAACTATAATCGTGTGCACATTCACGTATTCCCCCGTAGAAGCCAATGGAGAAAAAAAAGTGGAAATCGCATATGCTTATTTGCACAAACCCTACATGAAAATATGAATACTTCACATTCCAATTTTCTTCACATACAAGAATGTTCTTTTCATTCAGAAATAAATATTTCTACATATTTACTATGTTTTTTTGGTACAATATACATCTTTAAATATATATATATATATATACATCCATAAGTAAAAAGCACTCACCGGGTCTTGAAGGCATAAAGCTTATTTATTTGCATGACGTATCGGGGTTGCCCCTGTCCTCAGATGGTAATGATTGTCTGAGGACGGGGGCAACCCCGAAACGTCACACAAATAAATAAGCTTTATATATTCAAGACCCGGTGAGTGCTTTTTACTTATGGATGCATGGATTATACTTTAATTGCACCCTGGGCATGAAGCTTTAAGGGCTCCATGTACTAAGCAGTCAGCGAGCTACCCGCAACAAATCTCACGTCAAAACTCGCAAACTGATATGTACAAAGTCGTCAACTATGTTCAAACTCGCATCTTTAAAATTGCGAGCGTACTTATCCGCCAAACCTCGCTACCTCTCCATTTTTCACTGTAATTACACACATTTGACCATCAACTCACCAAAAACGAATGTACTAAAAAATATATTTGTCCGCTCGCGACAATTTCCACTCCCACCTCATTATTTTTGCCTTGCCACCTTTTAGGTGGCGGGCAAGGTACAAAACAATAGGAAAGTCACTCTAGACACCAGTCTAGACATATATAAAAGGCAGTAATATCAGCATTGTACTTACATTGTTCATTTCGGAAGCTATGGAGACACTTCTGTATTTGTTTATTCTCCGTGTGATGCAAATCCGGTCTAGAAGACAGAATACTGGAAATGTCGCTAATCGAATGGTTAGAAGAAGGAGAGTTCGTGTCCCCTGTGTATTCCTTCCACGGGTTGGTTTGCACGGCCTTTCTGACCGAGAGATCATAAGGAGATTCAGGCTTGATCGTGAATCCATATTACACCTGTATCGAGAGATTGAAGATCATTTGGAGCCGATGACGGCTCGTTCACAAGCTATTCCGGGACTTCTGAAACTATTAGCTGCATTGCATTTTATGGCAACAGGCTCCTTTCAGGCAGTTTCTAGCGTCATTATTGGAATGAGTCAATCAGCTTTTTCACGCCACTTATCCAAAGTCATTGGGGCTATGATGGTTATTTTTCCTCGATATGGTTGTTTGCCATCTACCCCTGAAGAATGGCAATCTATAAAGTCCAATTTCTATAGGATGGCTGGGATGCCCAATGTCCTAGGTGCCATAGACTGTACCCATGTTGCTGTAAGACCACTTCAAGCTCGTGAGGAGATCTATAGGAATAGAAAGCATTTCCATTCCTTGAATGTCCAGATGGTCTGTGACCCCAACATGAGGATTATTGGTGTCCGTTCTAACTTTCCAGGCTCATGTCATGATTCTTACATCTTAAGGCAGACTGGCTTATACCGGAAGTTCGAGGATGGAAATATGCCTGAAGGATGGCTTCTAGGTAAGCATAACTGGCGTCTAATTTGTCTCTCATTTCCATGTACATAAATTGTGCCCAATTTGTCGACTGTAATTAAAGAGTAATCTGTATATTTTAAATTTGTATTGTATAGTTGTCAATCTTTATAATTATTTTTATATTAATATTTATATTTATTATATCTTCTATTAGGAGATGGAGGGTACTCATGTACAGAATGGCTGTTGACTCCCTATAACAACCCACAGACCAGAAGTCAAGTACGTTTCAATGAAGCTCACTGATCTACCAGGGGGGTTATTGAGAGGACTTTCGGTCTTTTGAAAATGCGGTTTCGATGTCTTGATCGTTCTGGTGGTGCTATGCAGTATGCACCTGAGAAAGTTGCAAAAATGATATTGGTTTGCTGCATACTGCACAATATAGCAATAAAAAGAGGCTGTCCATTAGAAGATGAAAATACCATAGATGCTGATGATTTAACAGAAGAAATATGTGTAGAACAAGCTAATAGGCATGGTATGTCAACAAGGGACATCGTTTCCGAACAATATTTTGAAGATTAAAGTTTCAGTTGATCAATAAAAAAACTTTCTTTATTAACTTGTCTTCTACTTTTAAGATTAAAGATTATAGTTTCAGTTGATCAATAAAAAACTCTTTATTAACTTGTCTTCTACTTTTTTTTTAACAATTAAGGTTATTAAAAATCACTCATGATAAACAGTTAAATACATAACAGTTGTTGCTCTTCAATTATCAAAGGTTTCAAATAAATAACGTTTATGATCAAAGTTATTACAGACAATATATTATAGGTAATACATTGTCTTTGTGACATCACACTAGTGTCTACAGCTGCTCTCAATCTTTTACATAATGTGATTAGTGTAATGTAATCCCTCCATAGCTGATGGTAATTCATTGTATTGTGTCATTGAATTGTAGATGTAACAAGCGACAGTATATTCCAAAGTGCGATTTTATGTTTTCAGATAGGAGTTTTTATTTTAAAGACTTGCTCATTTGCTTTTTTTTATTTTAATCTCAATTTTTAACAGCTCCTAGGTTGCCCCATATTCCAATTAAAAATACCTTAAGGGCTTACTCTTAACACTTATTTTCTTATCTTTAATAATATCTATTTCCATTCAAGATTTGTTAAAAGAATAGTGGCATATAGAAAATAATGGAAAATATTTTATTACAAACTGACAATCAATCTTGAAACATTATATATTAAATATTATTAATAACTATTGTAAACCAAAGTAAATTGTAATACATATCAACACATCTGAAACAAAGAAAATCTTTATAAACAAAATATAATTTGTAATAACTATAAACATAGAATCAATTTACAAACATTCATAAAAAACATTAATCTACATATACATTATATTGTTTAAAATTTTTCGGGGATACATATCTAGATCAATGCGCTAATGATTGACATAACGATTAATCACGTCATCGTCAAAAATGTCGCATCCTGAACCTTTTGGTGCTGGAGAATTGGTGATATTAGTTTATGCCATGGATAAATATTTCCCTAAACGGATTGGTGGTGTGAGGGCAGTGAGACAGGAATGCAGAGACAAAATAATATACAAGATGCTGAGAAGAATGCATCGTATTTCAAAAATTAAAAGAACAAGACGACAATGTCTTAGAAAATATAGTGACTTGACGAGAAGAGAACCAAAGTACTATGAATCTATTTGAAGATTGATAAGGACATGTAAGTTAAAAAATTATATATTAAATTATTTTTTATAATAGAAAATAACGATGGTATTTTTGAACTGCGTCATCATTGACGAATCAAGGACAATATTATTTTCTGAGTGTTACTTTAATTATATTAGAATATACAATTGCAACAAGTTACAAAAGTAAGCATGCAGAACTGAGTTAGTAGATTAAAATTTAACTATATTAATATATACACTTAAAAGAAGTTAGAAAAGTTAGCATGCAGAACAGAGTTAGTAGAGTAAAATATAACTATATTAGCATATACCATTGAAACATCTTCGAAAAGTAAGCATGCAGAACTGAGTTAGTAGAGTAAAATATAAATATATTACTATATACCATTGAAACATGTTAGAAAAGTAAGCATGCAGAACTGAATAAGTAGAGTAAAATCTAATTGCCATTTTAACCAACTTTACAATGTACTCCTATCATCAAATTATTTTCATTCTCTTTGTATCTTTATTTGAAAAGCAATAATTTCAGTTTAGATGCAGGCACATTGTGTGTGAAAACATTATTGTGTTCTTCTTGATGATTGGTGGGTAAATCCATGCACCAATAAAGAAGTGTTTTACATTGTATAGAACCCAAAACCTAGCTTAGATGCCTTTTTTTAAAAAAAAAAGATACTAAGAGAATGAAGCAAATTTAAAAATTGAAGTGAATTATACATTTGGTTAAAATGGCATGTTCTATTACAATCCCAATAGAAAAAAAATTTGTTCAGTGTCCAATTATTATAATTGTAGTTTTAAGCATAATTTTTATGTTTTGAAAATAAAAAAATACTATGATTAATTAAATTTCTTTTTTTAATTACATTTTTTTTTATTAATATCTTTATAGATATGAGAAGTAGGAAAAGTAAGTGTGAACAGCCACCATGCTACCTCAGGTCAATGTTGGTGCAAACACCCAGAAGTGAAGCTTTATCTCCACCTTTGCCAATAACACTATTGGATATTGAATTATCTCCCAATCCATATCAAGTTTTTCATAAAAACACACAGACAGGTAATGACTTATTATTTAAGTTTTAAATAATATATTTTAGGTTTTGGCTTAAATAGTTTTCTATCTTTATCTTTGTAATTACGTTCATAGATATTACCATGGAAGGACATTTTCAAAATCCTGATAGTGTGCCAATATTTGAAGCCTTGAGTTCAGATGATACTCAACCAAGGATAGAAGTTTTAACAACAATGATGGTAGATAAAGGTATGTTTCATACTCAGTAATCTTAAATCTAAGAAAATCAAAGTTTTAACTAATACATATTGTATATTTCTACTAGGAGTTGGCTCAGATGAAAGCTTTAAAGGAGTGGACATAAGTGTAGAAGCCAATATAGTAGATAACATAGATAACAGCACATCAGGAGGTAATATTTGTGACGAAATAAACCATATGATACATTGCATATGTATATGTAAATGGAATTAAAATTTTCTTTGCCTTTATTATTCGACAGATTTATCTTCAACATCAACTACTGAAACTGAAGACAAAAGTACTCAGAGTTGTCTTGAAGATCATGTTAAACAAAAAAATTCTAAAATTAGGGCAACTTTGGGAATGTTAATGGAGCAAGTAGATTTTTTATACCCTAAATATTTTATTTGATTTAATTTTTTTTTTTTTTTCATGATGATTGTCAGAAGAATGACAATTAATAAATGAGAAAAACTTTTTTTGTGAAGAATCAATAGTGATTTGGGCATACATTTTTTTTCTTTATTAAACATTAACATTTTAAACTTAAAGAACACAAATAATAACTAATTAAAAAATATATCGATGAAAACAATTAACATAAAATACAACTTTAGGGACTAAGGTGTTATAAATAATAAATGAAATGTTCACTGCAGACGTGGCCTTTTTGGGTCTGTTGTACCCTCCCTTTCACTCACAATAGACAACAGAGATTGTAATGTCCTTTCAGTGATGGATAAAGCTCTATTAATTTGCAGGTTTTTTTCTTCATCCATCTGCCTCTGCTACTGGAACATTTCTCTTTGCAGCTGTAATTTCTGCCTTTCAATGTCATTTCTTTCCATTTCTAGTTCAATATTTTTTTCTGAAATAGCTGCCCAGCGTTCAATAACATAATTTATGTAAGAACTTACCTGATAAATTCATTTCTTTCATATTAGCAAGAGTCCATGAGCTAGTGACGTATGGGATATACATTCCTACCAGGAGGGGCAAAGTTTCCCAAACCTCAAAATGCCTATAAATACACCCCTCACCACACCCACAATTCAGTTTAACTAATAGCCAAGAAGTGGGGTGATAAGAAAGGAGTGAAAGCATCAAAATAAGGAATTGGAATAATTGTGCTTTATACAAAAAAATCATAACCACCACAAAAGGGGTGGGCCTCATGGACTCTTGCTAATATGAAAGAAATGAATTTATCAGGTAAGTTCTTACATAAATTATGTTTTCTTTCATGTAATTAGCAAGAGTCCATGAGCTAGTGATGTATGGGATAGTAAATACCCAAGATGTGGAACTTCCACGCAAGAGTCACTAGAGAGGGAGCGATAAAATAAAGACAGCCAATTCCGCTGAAAAATAATCCACAACTCAAAACAAAAGTTTTAATCTTAATAATGAAAAAAAACTGAAATTATAAGCAGAAGAATCAAACTGAAACAGCTGCCTGAAGTACTTTTCTACCAAAAACTGCTTCAGGAGAAGAGAAAACATCAAAATGGTAGAATTTAGTAAAAGTATGCAAATAAGACCAAGTTGCTGCTTTGCAAATCTGATCAACAGAAGCTTCATTCCTAAACGCCCAGGAAGTAGAAACTGACCTAGTAGAATGAGCCGTAATCCTTTGAGGTGGAGATTTACCCGACTCTACATAAGCATGATGAATCAAAGACTTTAACCAAGATGCCAAAGAAATGGCGGAGGCCTTCTGACCTTTCCTGGAACCAGAAAAGATAACAAAAAGACTAGAAGTCTTTCTAAAATCCTTAGTAGCTTCAATATAATATTTTAAAGCTCTTACTACATCCAAAGAATGTAAAGATCTCTCCTTTGAATTCTTAGGATTAGGGCACAATGAAGGGACAACAATTTCTCTACTAATGTTGTTAGAATTCACAACCTTAGGCAAAAATTTAAATGAAGTCTGCAACACCGCCTTATCCTGATGAAAAATCAGAAAAGGAGACTCACAAGAAAGAGCAGATAATTCAGAAACTCTTCTAGCAAAAGGAACAGAACTTTCCAAGAAAGTAATTTAATATCCATAATATCCATGCATAGGTTCAAATGGAGGAGCTTGTAAAGCCCTGAGAACCAAATTAAGACTCCAAGGAGGAGAGATTGACTTAATAACAGGTTTGATACGAACCAAAGCCTGTACAAAACAATGAATATCAGGAAGATTAGCAATCTTTCTGTGAAAAAGAACAGAAAGAGCAGAGATTTGTCCTTTCAAGGAACTTGCAGACAAACCTTTATCCAAACCATCCTGAAGAAACTGTAAAATTCTAGGAATTCTAAAAGAATGCCAGGAAAATTTATGAGAAGAACACCAAGAAATGTAAGTCTTCCAGACTCGATAATAAATCTTCCTAGACACAGATTTACGAGCCTGTAACATAGTATTAATCACTGAGTCAGAGAAACCTCTATGACTAAGAATCAAGCATTCAATTTCCATACCTTCAAATTTAATGATTTGAGATCCTGATGGAAAAAAGGGCCTTGAGATAGAAGGTCTGGTCTTAACGGAAGAGTCCAAGGTTGGCAACTGGTCATCCGAATGAGATCCGCATACCAAAACCTGTGAGGCCATTCTGGAGCCACCAGCAGTACAAACTAACGTTCCATTAGAATTTTGGAAATCACTTTTGGAAGAAGAACTAGAGGCGGAAAGATATAGGAAGGATGATAATTCCAAGGAAGTGACAACGCGTCCACTGCCTCCGCCTGAGGATCCCTGGATCTGGACAGATACCTGGGAAGTTTCTTGTTTAGATGAGAGGCCATCAGATCTATTTCTGGAAGTCCCCAGATTTGAACAATCTGAAGAAATACCTCTGGGTGAAGAGACCATTCGCCCGGATGTAACGTCTGATGACTGAGATAATCCGCTTCCCAATTGTCTACACCTGGGATGTGAACCGCAGAGATTAGACAGGAGCTGGATTCTGCCCATAGAAGTATCCGAGATACTTCTTTCATAGCCTGAGGACTGTGAGTCCCACCTTGATGATTGACATATGCCACGGTTGTGACATTGTCTGTCTGAAAACAAATAAACGATTCTCTCTTGAGAAGAGGCCAGAACTGGAGAGCTCTGAAAATCGCACGGAGTTCCAAAATGTTGATTGGTAATCTCGCCTCCTGAGATTCCCAAACCCCCTGCGCTGTCAGAGACCCCCATACAGCACCCCAACCTGACAGACTCGCATCTGTTGAGATCACAGTCATTTGGACGAACAAAAGAAGCCCCTTGGACTAAACGATGGTGATCTATCCACCACGTCAGAGAGTGTCGTACATTGGGATTTAAGGATATTAATTGTGATATCTTTGTATAATCCCTGCACCAATGGTTCAGCATACAAAGCTGAAGAGGTCGCATGTGAAAATGAGCAAAGGGGATCGCATCCGATGCAGCAGTCATAAGACCTAGAATTTCCATGCATAAAGCTACCGAAGGGAATGATTGAGACTGAAGGTTTCGACAGGCTGAAACCAACTTCAGACGTCTCTTTTCTGTTAGAGACAAGGTCATGGACACTGAATCTATATGAAAACCCAAAAAGGTTACCTTTGTCTGAGGAATCAATGAACTCTTTGGTAAATTGATCCTCCAACCATGTCTTTGAAACAACACAAGTTGATTTGTATGAGATTCTGGAGAATGTGAAGACTGAGCAAGTACCAAGATATCGTCCAAATAAGAAAATACCACAATACCCTGTTCTCTGATTACAGAGAGAAGGGCACCGAGAACTTTTGAAAAGATCCTTGGAGCAGTTGCTAGGCCAAACGGAAGGGCCACAAACTGGTAATGCTTGTCTAGAAAAGAGAATCTCAGAAACTGAAAGGGATCTGGATGAATTGGAATATGAAGGTATGCATCCTGTAAATCTATTGTGGACATATAATGCCCTTGCTGAACAAAAGGCAGAATAGTCCTTATAGTTACCATTTTGAATGTCGGTATCCTTACATAGCGATTCAATATTTTTAGATCCAGAACTGTTCTGAAGGAATTCTCCTTCTTTGGTACAATGAATAGATTTGAGTAAAACCCCAGACCCTGTTCCAGAACTGGAACTGGCACAATTACCCCAGCCAACTCTAGATCTGAAACACATTTCAGAAACGCTTGAGCCTTCACTGGGTTTATTGGAATGTGAGAGAGAAAAAATCTTCTCGCAGGTGGCCTTACCTTGAAACCTATTCTGTACCCTTGTGAAACAATGTTCTGAATCCAAAGACTGTGAATCGAATTGATCCAAATATCTTTGAAAAATCGTAACATGCCCCCTACCAGCTGTGCTGGAATGAGGGCCGCACCTTCATGTGGACTTGGGAGCTGGCTTTGACTTTCTAAAAGGCTTGGATTTATTCCAGACTGGAGAAGGCTTCCAAATGGAAACTGTTCCCTTAGGGGAAGGGTCAGGCTTTTGTTCCTTATTTTGACGAAAGGAATGAAAACGATTAGCAGCCCTGTATTTACCTTTAGATTTTTTGTCCTGAGGCAAAAATGATCCTTTCCCCCCAGTAACAGTTGAAATAATAGAATCCAACTGAGAACCAAACAATTTATTACCTTGGAAAGAAAGAAAAAGCAAAGTTGACTTAGAAGTCATATCTGCATTCCAAGTTTTAAGCCATAAAGCTCTTCTAGCTAAAACAGCTAAAGACATATACCTGACATCAATTCTAATGATATCAAAGATGGCATCACAAATAAAGTTATTAGCATGTTGAAGAAGTTTAACAATGCTATGAGTATTATGGTCTGACACTTGTTGCGCTAAAGCCTCCAACCAGAAAGTGGAGGCAGCAGCAACATCAGCCAAAGAAATAGCAGGTCTAAGAAGATTACCTGAACATAAATAAGCTCTCCTTAGAAAGGATTCAAGTTTCCTATCTAAGGGATCCTTAAATGAAGTACTATCTGCCGTAGGAATAGTAGTACGTTTAGCAAGAGTAGAGATAGCCCCATCAACCTTAGGGATTTTGTCCCAAAACTCTAATCTATCAGATGGCACAGGGTACAGTTTCTTAAACCTTTGAGAAGGAATAAATGAAGTACCCAGATTATTCCATTCCCTAGAAATTACTTCAGAAATAGCATCAGGGACAGGAAAAACTTCTGGAATAACTATATGAGGTTTGAAAACTGAATTTAAACGCATAGTAGATTTAGTATCAAGAGGACTAGACTCCTCCATCTCTAATGCGATTAACACTTCTTTAAGTAAAGAACGAATAAATTCCATCTTAAATAAATATGAAGATTTATCAGTGTCAATATCTGAGATAGAATCTTCTGAACCAGATAGATCCTCATCAGAAACAGACAAGTCAGAATGATGACGGTCACTTAAAAAGTTTTAAAAGACCTTTTAAGTTTACTGGAAGGAGGAATAACAGACAGAGCCTTCCTAATAGATTTAGAAACAAATTCTTTTACATTAACAGGAACATCCTGAGCATTAGATGTTGAAGGAACAACAACAGGTAATGGATTATTACTAATGGAAATACTATCTGCATTAGCAAGCTTATCATGACATTCATCACAAACTACAGCCGGAGGAACAGTTACCACAAGTTTACAACAAATGCACTTAACTTTGGTAGAACCAGCATCAGGCAGCGTCTTTCCAGAAGTAGATTCTGATCCAGGGTCCAGTTGAGATATCTTGCAATATGTAATAGAAAAAACAACATATAAAGCAAAATTATCAAATTCCTTAAATGACAGTTTCAGGAATGGGAAAAAATGCCAATGAACAAGCCTCTAGCAACCAGAAGCAATGAAAAAATGAGACTGAAATAATGTGAAAAAAAGGTGGAGACAAGAATGACGCCCACATTTTTTGGCGCCAAAAATGACGCCCACATTATTGGCGCTAAGTACAACGCCTATATTTTTTGGCGCCAAGTAAGACGCCACATCCAGTGACGCCCACAAAAATGACGCCCACATTTTTGGCGCAAAAAAATGCCTGAACACAAAAAAAGTAAAAAAAATGACGCAACCACGAACAACTTCCGGCGTCAACTAGGGCGCCAGAAATGACAACATTTTTGCGCCAAAAAAGTCTGCGCCAAAAATGACGCAATAAATTGAAGCATTTTCAGCCCCCGTGAGCCTAACAGCCCACAGGGAAAAAAGTCAATTGAAAAATTTTTAAGGTAAGAAAAAAATAATCCTTCATATGCATTATCCCAATAATGAAACTGACTGTCTGAAATAAGGAATACTGATTACCCTGAATTATGGCAAATATAAGTTTAAACACATATATTTAGAACTTTAAAAATAAAGTGCCCAACCATAGCTTAGAGTGTCAAATAAAATAAGACTTACTTACCCCAAGACACTCATCTACATATAGTAGATAGCCAAACCAGTACTGAAACGATAATCAGTAGAGGTAATGGTATAATAGAGTATATCGTCGATCTGAAAAGGGAGGTAGGAGAAGAAATCTCTATGACCGATAACAGAGAACCTATGAAATAGATCCCGTAGAAGGAGACCATGGTATTCAAATAGGCAATACTCTCTTCACATCCCTCTGACATTCACTGCACTCTGAGAGGAAAACCGGGCTCCAGCCTGCTGCGAAGCGCATATCAACGAAGAATCTAGCACAAACTTACTTCACCACCTCCACGGGAGGCAAAGTTTGTAAAACTGAATTGTGGGTGTGGTGAGGGGTGTATTTATAGGAATTTTGAGGTTTGGGAAACTTTGCCCCTCCTGGTAGGAATGTATATCCCATACGTCACTAGCTCATGGACTCTTGCTAATTACATGAAAGAAATTAGTGTTTATAATATTCTGCATATCTCTGTGGTCCTCTCTATATTGCCTTGCAAGGGTCAACATTTCCCTTAATCCCACATCGGCCAATAGTCCTTCTGCCGGTGTATTATCAATATTTAGAGCACCTGTTTCCTGTGTAATTGGTGGTGCCTGTGTTTCAACTGGTTCCTCCAGGTTTTCAGGTGAGTCTATTTCATCCGGTTGTGCATCTCAACATTCTTCAAGAATATCTGGAGTCTCGCTTCCATCATGCCCTCCTGGTGGTTCATCTTGAATGGGATTTTCCACTATTGGCATGAGATTGATAGTAATCTCCCTTGATGAGTTTTCTTCTTCTAGATCAAGACATAAAAAATTGTTAGTAAATAAAAATAAAATTTTCTAAACACAGTTGCAGAAATGGAATAGAAGGAGAGAGCAGATACAACAGTCATACACAAAATTTAAGTTATATTATATATATATACATATGTGATACATACCATCAAATAATGGAGATGAATGTCCAGTCAATCTCTGGAAAAGACGTCCCAAATCACCTATAAAAAAAAAATTAAAAAAAATGGTTTTGAGTAAATGTAACCATATATTCAAACGCTATTACATTCAGTGAAATTTCTATTAGTAAAATTATTAATGAAAATGTACTTTGCAATTAACTGGACACCGAACCAAAAATAATATTTTTGTGATTAAGATATATAGCATGGAATTTCAATCAACTTTCTAATTTAATACTATTATCAATTCTCAAAAAGAAAATAATGTTAAAATTTAAACTCATTAGAAAGTTGCTTACAATTGCATGCTCTACATGAATCATCATTTAAAAAAAAATTGTACAGTGTCCCTTTCATGAAAATCTAAGATCATTGCTATTTGTCCTTCAAATTCCATTCCATCTGTAAAAGATCTCAAACTCGATTATGTCAATAATTACTTTTGACATTTGTGTACAAAAAAAAAATTGATAGATAAAAGAGATACACACAACATTGAAATTATTCATTAAATTTGTAAAGTACTTACCGGTTGCTCTGCCAACACCAGTTTCTGGAGTGCTGGTCCTTACATCAGGAAGTGTGTCCGCTGATGAAGTACTGTGTGTAACAGTAGATGTGGAGCGTATGAATTGTCCATGTGAAAAACTGGCCGAAGGTGGGGAACCAGCTGTACCAGTTGGTCTGTAAACAGCAGAAGACGAAGTTGAACAAGTGGGCACTTCGTTGGTACTCCTCACAGGCTCTGCTTGTGTTGTTGGTGTTGCTTAAAAAAAATAAAAAAATAAAAATATTAATACAATTTTAGTTTTCTTTTTATTTCTAGTTTAAACTGAAAGCTAAAAGTGTTAATAATAATATAATCACAGCAGTGAATGAAGGCTCAATCATTAAAGGGACATGAAAAAATAAATTTTCCTTTCAAGATCTCATAAGAAAATGCTTTTTCAAAAATATTTAATCGTATTATCTTTTTGGCTTCATTGGATTGATATACTTTGATGAAAAGCAAATCTATACAGGCTCAGTAAATGATCATTGGTTGATGCACATAGATGGGTCATGTGACTGCGTCAACTATGTGTATAGCTATGTCTGAAAAAAGTATATGTTTAGAAAGCGGAGAACAATTATATATTCTAATTTTGAAAGATGTTAAAAATAATATTCTATACTCAAATACGCCTACATGGAAGTCAATAGATCAGAGATTTAAGAAGGCATGTGATCTGGGGTCAGTCAGAATATGCAGAGATAAAAGTTAAAGTGATATGAATTTAAAATAATTGTATTTCATGATTAATGTCGAACATACCATGTTACACAACACAAATATTTTTTTAATAGTTTCAAATTACATTATTTCTATTGTCATTATCTCTTTAAGGAGTTTCAATGCAATACTGGTTTGTAAATGAACACATGGGTGTTATCTTTAGGGATCACACTAATAGTTGCCCCCTATATTTATAATCAACTCTTAAAAAATGTATATTTCCGTTATAGCTTTAAAAAAAAAGGCAGTATAACAACCCTATTATTGTACAATCCCTTATACATATATGCAACATAAATGATAAGAGTATTTGGGGTCTATATGGCCTATATGGATTCAGATATGGAAGCGTAAGATGTCAGATCATGTTATTTTTAAGAAATATATATTGGAGACAATGAGCTATCATAATTTAACAAACATTTTTGAGTCAATTATGTTGTACATTTACCTCTTAAATCACTGTCACAATCATCCGTTATGCCAGTGATGATCTCTGGTCCCAGACGCTGAACAAGCTTCTGCTCATAGTCATTGAGGTCGGCCACATATGCTGGTCCACCTCTGGTAGCACGTGCCAAATTTTTTTCTCTGGCCAATTTAGCTTTGGCGAAACGTTTAATGTCGTTGTAACGCTTCTTCAGCTGATCGACATCCTTTTTTCCAGGACCCTGGGCACTAACGGCATCGCTTATCCTTTGCCAGTCAATAATCATGTCAATCAAAACGACGTTTTGCTGATGCGAAAACTGAGGATTCTAGGATTTTGAAGTGGTTTCAGATCCAGATGAAGTCATATCCAATTTGTAAATAAATATTACAAAAATAACGCTCTGTAATCACTCTTCAAAAATTTTTGAACAATAATAAAGTTGTTTAGAAAAGTTGTACTTTTATAGGAGCAAAATTCTATTCCCGCGACTACTATGACGTTTGTGACACCTTGCATGTCACGTGTTAACAATTGGCCAGACAATTCAACTGAAAGTTAAGTACATCAGCTTAGTCGCGGCGAGCGAGGCGTCAAATTTATCAATATTCCGGCACTGCTCGCGGCGGGCTAGACATATCTATTTATTGTGGGATTATTAGTACATAGCGACAGCGGACACCATTTCGCCTGCGGCGAGTAACGGCGAGTTTATCCGCTTCTACAATGACGGATGAATTGACGGCTTAGTACATGGAGCCCTAAGAGTGTTTCTGAGAGTGCTATACCACCATGAAGGACTATATATATATATATATATATATATATATATATATATACATGATTATTTATTGGTATAGATATATACAGATAACCTCTATTAAAAATTAATATTGCATACATATGCTTTTAAAAGTTTTCATCTACTTAACTGCAAAAAGGCCAATGCATTTTTATATATGTCTATATGTGTACATATGCATTTATGTATTTATATGTGTATAGATGTCTGTAAATACATATATACACATATAAATACATAAATATGTACACACATATATAGACATATCTATCTATCTATCGATCTATATATATATATACCGGTATATATATATATATATATATATATATACCGGTATATATATATATATATATATATATATATATATATAATATATATATATATATATATATATATATATATATATATATATACATATACAGGGAGTGCAGAATTATTAGACAAATGAGTATTTTGACCACATCATCCTCTTTATGCATGTTGTCTTACTCCAAGCTGTATAGGCTCGAAAGCCTACTACCAATTAAGCATATTAGGTGATGTGCATCTCTGTAATGAGAAGGGGTGTGGTCTAATGACATCAACACCCTATATCAGGTGTGCATAATTATTAGGCAACTACCTTTCCTTTGGCAAAATGGGTCAAAAGAAGGACTTGACAGGCTCAGAAAAGTCAAAAATAGTGAGATATCTTGCAGAGGGATGCAGCACTCTTAAAATTGCAAAGCTTCTGAAGCATGATCATCGAACAATCAAGCGTTTCATTCAAAATAGTCAACAGGGTCGCAAGAAGCGTGTGGAAAAACCAAGGCGCAAAATAACTGCCCATGAACTGAGAAAAGTCAAGCGTGCAGCTGCCAAGATGCCACTTGCCACCAGTTTGGCCATATTTCAGAGCTGCAACATCACTGGAGTGCCCAAAAGCACAAGGTGTGCAATACTCAGAGACATGGCCAAGGTAAGAAAGGCTGAAAGACGACCACCACTGAACAAGACACACAAGCTGAAACATCAAGACTGGGCCAAGAAATATCTCAAGACTGATTTTTCTAAGGTTTTATGGACTGATGAAATGAGAGTGAGTCTTGATGGGCCAGATGGATGGGCCCGTGGCTGGATTGGTAAAGGGCAGAGAGCTCCAGTCCGACTCAGACGCCAGCAAGGTGGAGGTGGAGTACTGGTTTGGGCTGGTATCATCAAAGATGAGCTTGTGGGGCCTTTTTGGGTTGAGGATGGAGTCAAGCTCAACTCCCAGTCCTACTGCCAGTTTCTGGAAGACACCTTCTTCAAGCAGTGGTACAGGAAGAAGTCTGCATCCTTCAAGAAAAACATGATTTTCATGCAGGACAATGCTCCATCACACGCGTCCAAGTACTCCACAGCGTGGCTGGCAAGAAAGGGTATAAAAGAAGAAAATCTAATGACATGGCCTCCTTGTTCACCTGATCTGAACCCCATTGAGAACCTGTGGTCCATCATCAAATGTGAGATTTACAGGCAGGGAAAACAGTACACCTCTCTGAACAGTGTCTGGGAGGCTGTGGTTGCTGCTGCACGCAATGTTGATGGTGAACAGATCAAAACACTGACAGAATCCATGGATGGCAGGCTTTTGAGTGTCCTTGCAAAGAAAGGTGGCTATATTGGTCACTGATTTGTTTTTGTTTTGTTTTTGAATGTCAGAAATGTATATTTGTGAATGTTGAGATGTTATATTGGTTTCACTGGTAAAAATAAATAATTGAAATGGGTATATATTTGTTTTTTGTTAAGTTGCCTAATAATTATGCACAGTAATAGTCACCTGCACACACAGATATCCCCCTAAAATAGCTATAACTAAAAACAAACTAAAAACTACTTCCAAAATTATTCAGCTTTGATATTAATGAGTTTTTTGGGTTCATTGAGAACATGGTTGTTGTTCAATAATAAAATTAATCCTCAAAAATACAACTTGCCTAATAATTCTGCACTCCCTGTACATACACATACATTTTTAGGCATGTATATCTATGTATCTCTATGTAAAAGCCTGAGACCTCATGTTTGAGCCATTATACTTTTTTGTGCAATTTTTTTTTAATATGATTTTTATTACATGGTGTTATTTTGAGTGTAAGTGTACGTTGTAGTGTATTTTTGTGATACATTTTTGTTTCGCAAAGTAGTTAACAAGAGCTCTGAGGATGTGGTAACCATTCTAGTGTAAATCGCTATTGCGCTCAAACATTTGCACTCCCCTCATAATCTGGGCCATAGTTTATTAACCAACATTTCAGAATTCTTGGCAGTTTATTGCCTATTTGTTAGCCCAGTCAAGTAACTTCCTCTAGTTAAATACATCTTATAGCTAAAAAGTAATCCTTACCAGCATCTCAGGAGCATCTTTAATTATCTGATATGTTTTTCACGTTCATATAAAATCTCTACATCTCATTCTTTCTTATGTTTCTCAGCATAATTTCTATTACTGTTTTTAAGATCCTTTCCATCTATCTTTAATCTCTCCTCTCCTTATTCTCTATCCCAATCTTCTATCATTTCTCTCATCTTGTGTTGTGTTTCACTCACACAAAGTGAATGCTCAAGCAAGATACCATGGGCCCAGGTTTGGAAGTCCAAGGAGCCTTGTTATTTTGCTGAACCAATATGGCTTTGCAATTATTGCTGTCATGAATTCGACAATAATTTTCAGTTATAATGAGGCAAAATAAAAAAGTACCACACACAATATAAGCAGTTTCAACACCTACTTCTTTGTAAAGCTCTATAGAAAATGTCTAGAGATTTAAGTACTGGTAGTTATTTTAAATTCATCCATTTGGCACTGAAAGTATCGCAGCACACCCGCGTCTTATTGGGCTGCAGTCTGCAGCACAAGAAGACACATACGTTCCATAACTTGTTAACTCTCTCGGTCTTTGCTTTGATGACTGATCTGGTGCCGCAAATTCAGTAGTGCTGTGTAATTACATTGACAGTGTCTGGAATGCAATTACACAGTACTACTGAATCTGCGGCACCGGAGCATCAAAGCAAAGACCGAGAGAGTTAACAAGTTGTTCTGAATCTGATTACTTATCAGCGGTCTAGTCTCAATATTTTATGTTATCTGCTTGCCATAGCAGAGAACTTATAAAATATTGAAACCGCTGATAAGTAATCAGATTCATCAGGCAGACCCTAAAGTCAGACCTTAAACTTACAAAATGGATGCTCCTTCCACCTACAGCAGATGAGTTCAAGAACTGTTCAACTCACAGTGTCACACTCTCCAGTCTCACACAACGATGTGTTGTCTTTGCCCGCACTATCTCAACTGAGCAATGAGGGCAATTTGTCACGCTGAGGGCTCCAGGCTAAACAACCCCCTTTTGGTGCACAGGAATAATTAACAAGTGCGCGGGGTCATTAAAATCAATGCACAGCCACACTGCCGCGCTCATTAGAGGGAACATTGCTGTGCAGTGTCATTCATGTTTTTTTTTTCATCATATGCAGTCACATTCGCTCCATAAGACACACAGACATTTCCCCTTACATTTGAAGAAAAATCTGCTCTGGTTTTTCTCCACCTCGTACGAATCTATTTGGGCTAAATTTCCACATCACTTTGAGGGCTCCCATATTTGATCAGCTTCTCCTGAGTACTACTTTTCTTCATTTTTTTCATGTCTCTACCTAACATTGAGGTGTTCAAGAACTTTTGTTTGTTAATATAAGGTTCTTTTGGACATCTAAAGGCACAATACTGCACCCACACCAGACTGCTGCTTCTATATAATCTGACACCCTACTTCAGGAAGTGACTTTATAATCTTGTAGTTCTTGTACAAGCTCTTGCACAATAAGATCTGCACTTGTTCTAGCTCTGTTCTGAGTCATTTTTGTTTTAGTGTTCAGTGCTATTTTTTTTGCATTCCTTTTCCATCTTGTTTGAACTCATTGACTGCTAGTTTAGGGGTAACCTAGCTTTTGGACTGTCTCTTACATTTCAGATGCCTTCTGCTGCAGCACAGATTGTTAATACTGTTTTATTCTGAAATAAATTCTTGTTGAGAAACTGTCATTGCTGAAAGATTGTCTTTCATACTTCTTAACATTTTTTTCTACTATAAAAATAGTTTACCTGAATTACCTATTTATGTGCAATCTCTTGCACTTTTGTATTATCTGCCTTTTTTATGTCTTAATGGTTCTTTAAACCAATGAGTCATAAAAAAGGGAAACTTAAAGAGAAAATAATTGTGCAAAATATGTACAATCAGTAAATAATTGACACCATACAAAAATAAATAATGCCTTATCCAAATAAAACATAAAGACAAAGTAATTTTTTTTGCCAAAAAATCTAACCGCATCCTCTAATTGGGGCATATTTTATTGGTAGAAGGTATAATTGGTGGGCCTTTAGAATAAACATTTTCAAATGAATCAGCTTATGATAAGTTTGCTTTATATTTTAAGTGGTTATTGATAAAATGAAGCCTGTGGCTGTAGATTTGTATCCCAGTTGTATCCTATTCATGAGGGAAAGTCAATTCTGCAGCACAATAAATCAATTGGACCAAGGTACAAAATAACTGTGATTGTTCTTATAGGTCTGAAATGTTATTGTCTCTCAGCATAGTAGCCCTCAAATTTAATGTCCACTCTTTTCTGTTATTCAGAAGATATGGATGTGATTTCATAGAATGGTCCTTCCAAGGGATTTTGCTAATACAATTATAGCAAATGTTAAAGGAAAGCTAAAATGTTAAACCTATGTATTTTAAATCAGTATTATTTAATAGTATTTTAAAACATAATCAGGCAACTATTTCAAATTACAGGTCCATTGTTTTACCATCAAACAGGAGTTATCATTTTGATATACTTTTTTCTACAATTTTATAGACATGGTCAGGAAATAAATTGTTCCAGATTGAAAGAGCAGTTTATTTTATCACAAACCATCACCATAAATATTTTTAATGGTTAGATAAAGTAGAAAACATAGATAATAACTTTCTTCTCCACCATTAGTTTTACTGAAATATTAGCAGTGTTTAGCACTGACCATAACAAAAAAGAGTAGGTAGTTATCTAAATAAAAGGTTTAATATAACCCAATAGGTGACTCAGTCCATGTAGAAACACAGAAATAAACACAGCTTACATTCTAATTACATATATAAAATAAAAACATCCAAATCCTGTACATCAGCTCTTCTTTTAAAACACACTCATGTACGGTAAAACTTCTCAAGTGTTGGTATACAGTAACAAATACAAGGGCAATTGTATAATTCCTGGGGAAACTGTATATTAAGCAATCTGCTTAATAGCTGATATTAAACATTGAACATTCAGATAGAGCATGCATTTGTAAGCAACTTTCTAATTTATTCCTATTATCAATTTTTCTTCATTCTCTTGCTATCGTTATTTGAAAAGCAAGAATGTAAGTTTAGAAGCCGGACCATTTTTGGTTCACAACCTGGGTTGTCCTTGCTAATTGGACAGCACCAATAAAAAAATGCTGTCCATGGTACTAAACCAAAAATTGGCTGGCTCCTTAGCTTAGATGCCTTCTTTTTCAAATAAAGAAAGCAAGAGAATGAAGAAAAATTGATAATGGGATTAAATTAGAAAGTTGCTTAAAATTGCATGATCTATTCGAATCATGAAAAAAAATTGTGGGTTTAGTGTCCCTTTAATAACAGCCAGAGCTGATATCCACAGCCTTACAAACACAAAGAAGACAAATGGAAACAGAGGTATCCAGTACATACAACAGATGCTTAAAAGTGTAAAACTGATTCCAAAGCTACATAAAATAAAATACTTTATTAAAACTATCATGTTTCTTGGATAAAATCAATAGCCATTTGGTCAGACTTAAAACTGCACATGCTAGTGACGTGCGGTGCGGTCAGCTTCTGGTGAGGCACTAGCTGTGATATGCCAGAGAAACACATATATGAAACCGACAAAGGCATCTTAAATGTAAGATTAAATAGGCAGGTTGAAGGTCTAATTTACTGCTATTATTAAAATTGCTTCATTCTCTTGGTATCATTTGTAGAAGGATATGCAGCAATGCACTACTGGATGCTAACTGAACACATTAAATGAGCCTATGACAAGAGGCATATATGTGCAGCCACCAATCACCAGATGCTACCAGTAGCGCATTGCTGCTCCTTAGCCTACCTAGGTATGCTTTTCAAATGATACCAAAAAAAAGAAAGCAACTTTTCAAATGATACAAAAAAAGAAAGCAAAATAGAAGTAAAAAATGTAAAGTTGTTAAAAAATTTTTTTATCTGAAACATAAAAGAAAAAAATTGTGTTTAATGCTCCTTTGTTGTAAAATGAATTAACATTCATCTACTAAAATACAACTTAAAGGGACAGGAAACCCCAACATGTTCTTTTATGGTTTGGATAGAACTTACAATTTAAAACAACTTTCCAGTTTACTTCTATTATCAAATTTGCTTCATTCTCTTGTTATCCTTTGCTGAAGGAGCAGCATTGCACTACTGGCAGCTGATCACATCTAGTTAGCCAGTCACAAGAGACAAATGTGTGCAGGCAGAAAATAAGCAGCTAGCAACTAGTGTAGGATATCTGTGTATTAGTTTTCTATAAGGGATCCTAAGAGAACAAAGCATATTTGAAAATAGAAGTGAATTTAAAAGTGTCTTAACATTACATGCTCTATCTCACACATTCAAGTTTTTTTTTTACTTTCTTATCCCTTTAAGTAACACATTATTCTCTATTAGTTTTTATCCTTCCTTACAAAGCAACTGCAATTGTATTTATTAACCCTAATTTTTTCTTTCATGATTTAGGTAGAACATACAATTGTTTGAAACTCCAGTTTACTTATTTTATCTAATTGCCTTCATTCTCTTTGTGTCATTTGTTGAAGGAGAAGCAATGCACTACATCTGATTCATTTATTTTTTTGTTTTTAGACTATATTGTCAGATTAAATAAATTATGTCAGTTGTTATATTGCATCAATTTACCTCTACCCTTTATATCAGTTTTTTTATATGCAATTTTATCTTTATCTTTATCTTTTTGAGTGTACCAAGCAATATTTTTAAACCCCCTATTAAGGGAAAGGTGTATTAGATATATTCATACATAGTATGTAACTCTTTATCAATTTTTAGACATCCCCATTGCTGCACAGCGCATTTACACACATTCTTTAATTAAAAGGTTTCAAACTGAACACATGGGTGAGCCAATGACAGTTGGTATACATTCTTACCTCATTTGATTGAGGTTCTCTGAAGTAAGTGTACATCTAATAGGGGATACGCTTGAAGACTGTGTTCTCCATATTTTTGATGTGCTCTGGATTATTCCTGTTCTCTTTTCATTGTATTTTATTTTGTTTTATTGTTTTTATATTTTATTTTACTACTGATTAATAATTGTATTGCTCCTACTATATTGTCACATTATTACTGTGTATTGTATTTTATTTGTTGTGTTTTCTAGTTTTGGTTCTCTGCGCCAACCTGCTTCTTCCTACTTTCATATATATATATATGTATATATATATATATATATATATATATATATATATATATATATATATATATATATATATATATATATATATATATATATATATATATATATATATATATATCCTCCATGTGTATCTGCACTCCCAATGTCATATAGTCGCCAACCAGGGTGCCAGATCAAATAATATTCATAGTATTCTTCAACATAGGACTGCACTCACTGGGTTTTATAAAAAAAATATTTATTAGGTAACGTTTCGGAGTTCACAGACCCCTTCCTCAGACCAGAGCAAACATGCAACTAAACACAGTGACTTATATACCCCTTAAGCCCCACCCACCACCAAATCTAATGTGAATTGCGCCAAAACTAGGGTTGTCATGGTGACAACCCCTGTATACCTCAGTGTGACCTTACTACCAATACAGGAATTCATATATTTTACAAAATTGTATAGATGGTATAATAAATGCATAAACTATCAGATATGCTAATGATTAAATATGTAAGTGGATCCAGGCAACCATATGTTCATACCTTAGTTGAATCATTACATTTAGAGGCATACAAATTCTAAAACATGTTATGTTGATTTTAGACAAACACTGCTATGTGTTGCAAATTCAAATGTCACAATATATCACATTCAATCCCAATAACTATATATGTTATTACCAGTCAAAACAGACCTATACAATTCAAATGTCATATTGCAGCAAGTCCATATTATCGTATACAGAAAAAATGGTTTGATATACCAGCGCTAAGAAATATCCTAGGCTGTGAAACACAAAAAGGGGCCTAACCAATCCCCTAAGGGAACAGAATCTCAAAACAATGATAGTGATCACAGCGCCAATCGGCCTAAGGATAAGTGCACACTCACGTCAGGGAGGTTTGAATAGATTTATTGTATACAAAGTGGTACTAATAAAATCAGTCTGTATGAACAAGAGTTAAAATAGCAATAGAAATTTAAAAATAAATTTAAACACAAGAAAATAAAAATGACAATAAAAACCAAATATTTAAAATAAGCACAAAATTAGTAATCACAAGATAAATAATCCAAAGGTTAGGACAAATTAAGTCAGTTGTTGGGGGAGACTATTACGTTTACTCCGTTGACAACAATATGTAATTTATACTAAAACAATCGTGCAGTGAGAACCTAAACTAAAATTGGGTGTAACCTAGTGTATCTGACCGTGGGTGAGCACGGTCTAATACCACTAGTCTGATGAACCCTTAAATGATGGCAGCAATTAGACGTAGATGGCACCGTTTAAGGGCCTAAAACCTGGTAAGTAAAGTGCAAAAAAATGTAGCACGATAGATGCCAGTGGGATTATGGATCCATATCCAAAGAATTGGCCGCAGTGAAGATCCTACAATCGGAGTGCTTGACAGTAGCCGCACTCAAATTAAGGTCTAAGGAACTAACCCTTGTTAGCAGGGGTATCTGGCTAACCAGTAAATGTTAATTGTGCAACACGAAATAAAACAGTGAGCAATGGGTACAGATAAAATATGTGGAGTAGCAGTGGTTGCAATAAAAAATCTCTGCGATCAGTACATAAATCTATAAACCATTCAAAGGTGAATCAAGTGAGAGAAATACAGAAAGAGTGATATGGACAACACAACTAGTGCTAATTCCACAGATCGTGTGCAATAATATACACAAAAATCAATACACAAAAAAATATATAAAAATAAAAATAAAAAGTGGTCTTTCAACAAAGGAAAACAATAAGCCTTACAGTGCTGAAGTGCAAGCGACCAAATGTAAATGTGGGCAATATCAATACAAAATCTGTGCCAAAAAATGATAAACCAGAACAATAATAAAAAGGGAGTGAAATATCGTGCAGTGTCTTAAAAAAATCCAAGTTAACTTCTGTTGGGCCCAAGGAAAAAAAGGAAGAAAAACTGTTGACAAAAATAAGAAAAAAATGAAATGAGGAAAAAAATGAAAAATACGAATGTCAATGTGTCAGTCAAAGTTATGAATAGACCACAATCTATTACAGACTACAGTCTATTAAGGGAGTTCCATTATAGATCTTTATCCATATAAGAAATAGTGGTAGCTGGAAAAAGGGTTTATCCGGGAAATCCTTTAAACAATCCGGCTGTGAAAGTGTCGTTGATTCCTAAAAACAGAAATAAAACATAGAGTGGCAAAGTTTTCTTAAAGTAGAATAATCAGAAAGATGCTTACCAATGTGTAGTCTACGCGTTTCGGTCCTCACAGGACCTTTATCAAGACTGGTTCATTGGTAAGCTTAAGCATCTTTAAATAGGCATACTAATCTATTAACCGGAAGTACCTCATTCTACTTCCGGTTTTCGGCTAATTTTCAAATAACCGTTGTTTCCTTATTAGGGATATTCCCATGTGTTTAGTGCGTAATCATTTGCCTTTTAACATTCTACTATTGAATAGTACAGATATAACATATTGTAATTCGTTCACAGTTGGTTACATCGATCATATGATGTCACTTCCGGTAAGTATTACCGGGTGTCATTTCCGGTTGCGGTTGACAGATGTAAACAAACCCCGTATCACTTCCAGTTATCAGTTTGTTGAATAGACAGGGTAAAGGGGTTAGATGCCTTAATGTTTTTCTAATCTGTTAGTTTGAACATAATCTAATACAGACTCGCTAATATAGACTACATACCATACATCCTAATTGTATATACAAAAAGTTATAAAATATATATTAGCGTAATCTCCATCAGAGACCCAGAGGTTAAATTCCAAAAAGGTGAATAAACTTTATATTGAAAATTTTTTGTTATATACTTTGAAAATGAATGATTAAATGAAGGGTATCTGTGAGTTTCTTAAATAATAGAAGATTCTTGGTAAATAGCCTGGTTTTTTTTTACCGTAATACCCTATAGTCTTTATTGTCTCGAATAATTTAAGGACAGATATCTGGACATTATGGGCAGTATGTTTTTGACACCAAGTTATTTGTGTGTCTGTAGCAGAGGATAATCTATAGTGAGGATGATAAAGCAAATAGGAACATAATGGTTCCTTGCTTGTTACCTTAGTTTCTGAGATTGAGTTTCGAGTAATACTAAGAGTGGCTAAACGGATGCGTTATTTATCTATGCGTAAAGCCTCTTGATGTTGGAATTCATATTCTGCGCTGGTGAGGGGTTTTCTAGAGGAGTCGTGAAGTAATCACTAACAGTCGAGTCATGAGCCTATATAGTGTGTCTTGTTTGACAAATATTTGGCAATGGCAGATTTAAGGTTCATATTCATAAAGAGAGGGATAATCGGTTTGACCTTGTGAGTTTTCATTTAGGCGTAAGGTTATCAAGGTAGTAGGGAGGTGTTATATATGAGAGGGGACCATAAATTGATGTTAGTTCTATCCAGTTGTGTAATTTGGCGTTAGTTGAATAAATAAGTAAGATCCTCTCTATTATTCAGACCTTTAGGATGAAGGCAGTCCATCAGAAAGATCCATTTGGATTCAGCTTTGAGGAGGGTCTTTTCAAAATCACCCCCTCTCCAATTTCTTAATACTTTCTGTATGCCCATAAATTTCATCTCTTGTATTTTTCCATTGTGTTTTGTGGCAAAGTGTTTGTAGAGGACCGTGTCTTTATCCTGTTTCTCTATTAGCCGGATATGCTCTCTTAACCTATCTCTGAGGCTTCTTGAGGTTTGGCCAATATATTGCAGGCCACAGGAGCACTCTATGAGGTAGATGATACCTGTATCCTGACACCAGTCTTGATAAAGGTCCTGTGAGGACCGAAACGCGTAGACTACACATTGGTAAGCATCTTTCTGATTATTCTACTTTTAGAAAACTTTGCCACTCTATGTTTTATTTCTGTTTTTAGGAATCAACGACACTTTCACAGCCGGATTGTTTAAAGGATTTCCCGGATAAACCCTTTTTCCAGCTACCACTATTTCTTATATGGATAAAGATCTATAATGGAACTCCCTTAATAGACTGTAGTCTGTAATAGATTGTGGTCTATTCATAACTTTGACTGACACATTGACATTCGTATTTTTCATTTTTTTCCTCATTTCATTTTTTTCTTATTTTTGTCAACAGTTTTTCTTCCTTTTTTTCCTTGGGCCCAACAGAAGTTAACTTGGATTTTTTTAAGACACTGCACGATATTTCACTCCCTTTTTATTATTGTTCTGGTTTATCATTTTTTGGCACAGATTTTGTATTGATATTGCCCACATTTACATTTGGTCGCTTGCACTTCAGCACTGGAAGGCTTATTGTTTTCCTTTGTTGAAAGACCACTTTTTATTTTTATTTTTATATATTTTTTTGTGTATTGATTTTTGTGTATATTATTGCACACGATCTGTGGAATTAGCACTAGTTGTGTTGTCCATATCACTCTTTCTGTATTTCTCTCACTTGATTCACCTTTGAATGGTTTATAGATTATTGTACTGATCGCAGAGATTTTTTATTGCAACCACTGCTACTCCACATATTTTATCTGTACCCATTGCTCACTGTTTTATTTCGTGTTGCACAATTAACATTTACTGGTTAGCCAGATACCCCTGCTAACAAGGGTTAGTTCCTTAGACCTTAATTTGAGTGCGGCTACTGTCAAGCACTCCGATTGTAGGATCTTCACTGCGGCCAATTCTTTGGATATGGATCCATAATCACCCACGGTCAGATACACTAGGTTACACCCAATTTTAGTTTAGGTTCTCACTGCACGATTGTTTTAGTATAAATTACATATTGTTGTCAACGGAGTAAACGTAATAGTCTCCCCCAACAACTGACTTAATTTGTCCTAACCTTTGGATTATTTATCTTGTGATTACTAATTTTGTGCTTATTTTAAATATTTGGTTTTTATTGTCATTTTTATTTTCTTGTGTTTAAATTTATTTTTAAATTTCTATTGCTATTTTAACTCTTGTTCATACAGACTGATTTTATTAGTACCACTTTGTATACAATAAATCTATTCAAACCTCCCTGACGTGAGTGTGCACTTATCCTTAGGCCGATTGGCGCTGTGATCACTATCATTGTTTTCATATTATCGTATACAATCTGTGGATTAATTCAAAATAAAGTATTGTACCTGTAGTTAGTTTACGTCAAATCGTATTATAACAGATTGGTGTGTGATAGTCTCTAGGAAAAAATCATCAATCCTATATCAGATGTAGATGCGTTGCGTGTCAAAAAGTCATGTTATTCCTAAAGAACAAATCAAGCTCCAAAAGCTCTGTGAGGGAACAACGTAGCGATCAGAAAAACAAAACCTTTTTAGTATCAAGCGCCAAGAGAAGCAGCTCCGGCGTCCGTACTGTTCCTTAGCCTAGCGCATGGCTAATTAGAATATACCAGTGACATATGCGCGTGTGTGTGCGTCGTCATGGTAACCTAGTTGCGGGCCTGAAAACAACACTAGTGTGCGCTCGTGCCAGCCCGTTGTCACATGTGTTAGCTGTGAACGAGGCTATATGTGGATGTCTCATATAGGGAGTCCCCTGCAGTCAGAGTGTGAATGTTGTTAGAGGTGGACAGCATATTGGGTAGTGTGTATAAATCTATACCACCACGGTTGGTCATTAATGTAAAAAAGAGGCTCATAAGGAAACCAGATTGTACATAAGAAGTACACAAATGTCTCATGTCTGAGATATGCCTTGCAAGAAAATACAGAACTTATCTCAGCTGTGCCCCTGCTTTGCAAAAAGTCTGATTTTTAAACATATCTACCCAAGCCTTGCAAGAAAATACAGAACTTATCTCAGCTGTGCCCCTGCTTTGCAAAAAGTCTGATTTTTAAACATATCTACCCAAGCCTTGCAAGAAAATACAGAACTTATCTCAGCTGTGCCCCTGCTTTGCAAAAAGTCTGATTTTTAAACATATCTACCCAAGCCTTGCAAGAAAATACAGAACTTATCTCAGCTGTGCCCCTGCTTTGCAAAAAGTCTGATTTTTAAACATATCTACCCAAGCCTTGCAAGAAAATACAGAACTTATCTCAGCTGTGCCCCTGCTTTGCAAAAAGTCTGATTTTTAAACATATCTACCCAAGCCTTGCAAGAAAATACAGAACTTATCTCAGCTGTGCCCCTGCTTTGCAAAAAGTCTGATTTTTAAACATATCTACCCAAGCCTTGCAAGAAAATACAGAACTTATCTCAGCTGTGCCCCTGCTTTGCAAAAAGTCTGATTTTTAAACATATCTACCCAAGCCTTGCAAGAAAATACAGAACTTATCTCAGCTGTGCCCCTGCTTTGCAAAAAGTCTGATTTTTAAACATATCTACCCAAGCCTTGCAAGAAAATACAGAACTTATCTCAGCTGTGCCCCTGCTTTGCAAAAAGTCTGATTTTTAAACATATCTACCCAAGCCTTGCAAGAAAATACAGAACTTATCTCAGCTGTGCCCCTGCTTTGCAAAAAGTCTGATTTTTAAACATATCTACCCAAGCCTTGCAAGAAAATACAGAACTTATCTCAGCTGTGCCCCTGCTTTGCAAAAAGTCTGATTTTTAAACATATCTACCCAAGCCTTGCAAGAAAATACAGAACTTATCTCAGCTGTGCCCCTGCTTTGCAAAAAGTCTGATTTTTAAACATATCTACCCAAGCCTTGCAAGAAAATACAGAACTTATCTCAGCTGTGCCCCTGCTTTGCAAAAAGTCTGATTTTTAAACATATCTACCCAAGCCTTGCAAGAAAATACAGAACTTATCTCAGCTGTGCCCCTGCTTTGCAAAAAGTCTGATTTTTAAACATATCTACCCAAGCCTTGCAAGAAAATACAGAACTTATCTCAGCTGTGCCCCTGCTTTGCAAAAAGTCTGATTTTTAAACATATCTACCCAAGCCTTGCAAGAAAATACAGAACTTATCTCAGCTGTGCCCCTGCTTTGCAATAAGTCTGATTTTTAAACATATCTACCCAAGCCTTGCAAGAAAATACAGAACTTATCTCAGCTGTGCCCCTGCTTTGCAAAAAGTCTGATTTTTAAACATATCTACCCAAGCCTTGCAAGAAAATACAGAACTTATCTCAGCTGTGCCCCTGCTTTGCAAAAAGTCTGATTTTTAAACATATCTACCCAAGCCTTGCAAGAAAATACAGAACTTATCTCAGCTGTGCCCCTGCTTTGCAAAAAGTCTGATTTTTAAACATATCTACCCAAGCCTTGCAAGAAAATACAGAACTTATCTCAGCTGTGCCCCTGCTTTGCAAAAAGTCTGATTTTTAAACATATCTACCCAAGCCTTGCAAGAAAATACAGAACTTATCTCAGCTGTGCCCCTGCTTTGCAAAAAGTCTGATTTTTAAACATATCTACCCAAGCCTTGCAAGAAAATACAGAACTTATCTCAGCTGTGCCCCTGCTTTGCAAAAAGTCTGATTTTTAAACATATCTACCCAAGCCTTGCAAGAAAATACAGAACTTATCTCAGCTGTGCCCCTGCTTTGCAAAAAGTCTGATTTTTAAACATATCTACCCAAGCCTTGCAAGAAAATACAGAACTTATCTCAGCTGTGCCCCTGCTTTGCAAAAAGTCTGATTTTTAAACATATCTACCCAAGCCTTGCAAGAAAATACAGAACTTATCTCAGCTGTGCCCCTGCTTTGCAAAAAGTCTGATTTTTAAACATATCTACCCAAGCCTTGCAAGAAAATACAGAACTTATCTCAGCTGTGCCCCTGCTTTGCAAAAAGTCTGATTTTTAAACATATCTACCCAAGCCTTGCAAGAAAATACAGAACTTATCTCAGCTGTGCCCCTGCTTTGCAAAAAGTCTGATTTTTAAACATATCTACCCAAGCCTTGCAAGAAAATACAGAACTTATCTCAGCTGTGCCCCTGCTTTGCAAAAAGTCTGATTTTTAAACATATCTACCCAAGCCTTGCAAGAAAATACAGAACTTATCTCAGCTGTGCCCCTGCTTTGCAAAAAGTCTGATTTTTAAACATATCTACCCAAGCCTTGCAAGAAAATACAGAACTTATCTCAGCTGTGCCCCTGCTTTGCAAAAAGTCTGATTTTTAAACATATCTACCCAAGCCTTGCAAGAAAATACAGAACTTATCTCAGCTGTGCCCCTGCTTTGCAAAAAGTCTGATTTTTAAACATATCTACCCAAGCCTTGCAAGAAAATACAGAACTTATCTCAGCTGTGCCCCTGCTTTGCAAAAAGTCTGATTTTTAAACATATCTACCCAAGCCTTGCAAGAAAATACAGAACTTATCTCAGCTGTGCCCCTGCTTTGCAAAAAGGTAGATCCTGCAAGATAGTTATATCATTATATTTAACCTACCCTGTTATTTTCTGATGTGTGTATTGTTATATGTATTGGCTATTTATTGTTTTGTTTTTATGATTTAAAATGCATATTTTATTACCATTATGTCTGACCATTATGTTAAAAGTTAGTTTAATCAGCTAAGGCCATGTATCTTTTTTGGACTTTAATGGTTTTATTCCCCTACATGAATACCTCTGTGTTATCTCTGTAATTTTAACTTTCCCTGTGTTTTTGCTTTTATGACCCTTAGCTCAAATGTTCATAGATATTCCCTCCCCATTCCTCTAAATGTTTGCAGCCCAATCTGACGCTAATTTATCTCTCTCCTTTAGTCTGATTTTTAAACATATCTACCCAAGCCTTGCAAGAAAATACAGAACTTATCTCAGCTGTGCCCCTGCTTTGCAAAAAGTCTGATTTTTAAACATATCTACCCAAGCCTTGCAAGAAAATACAGAACTTATCTCAGCTGTGCCCCTGCTTTGCAAAAAGTCTGATTTTTAAACATATCTACCCAAGCCTTGCAAGAAAATACAGAACTTATCTCAGCTGTGCCCCTGCTTTGCAAAAAGTCTGATTTTTAAACATATCTACCCAAGCCTTGCAAGAAAATACAGAACTTATCTCAGCTGTGCCCCTGCTTTGCAAAAAGTCTGATTTTTAAACATATCTACCCAAGCCTTGCAAGAAAATACAGAACTTATCTCAGCTGTGCCCCTGCTTTGCAAAAAGGTAGATCCTGCAAGATAGTTATATCATTATATTTAACCTACCCTGTTATTTTCTGATGTGTGTATTGTTATATGTATTGGCTATTTATTGTTTTGTTTTTATGATTTAAAATGCATATTTTATTACCATTATGTCTGACCATTATGTTAAAAGTTAGTTTAATCAGCTAAGGCCATGTATCTTTTTTGGACTTTAATGGTTTTATTCCCCTACATGAATACCTCTGTGTTATCTCTGTAATTTTAACTTTCCCTGTGTTTTTGCTTTTATGACCCTTAGCTCAAATGTTCATAGATATTCCCTCCCCATTCCTCTAAATGTTTGCAGCCCAATCTGACGCTAATTTATCTCTCTCCTTTAGTCTGATTTTTAAACATATCTACCCAAGCCTTGCAAGAAAATACAGAACTTATCTCAGCTGTGCCCCTGCTTTGCAAAAAGGTAGATCCTGCAAGATAGTTTCCCTCCCACCCCAGGCTCATTTCTTCCTTTATAGATAGTCTCCCACACTTATTTCATTCTCCTTAAATGACAGCTGCAACCACTGATCAGCACATCCTTCCTTCTACTTAACCCTATAGAATAAATACCCTCTCTTCCTACATATAGCTATATATCACACATCAATAGTGTATATACTTTTCATTTTTATTTTTTATCTACACACCTCATACCACTAACATGAATCCAAATATATCCTTACTGTTATTCATGATAACCCTTTTCTCACTCCAATTTGGTTCACATAATAACCGCCATAAGCACACACCTCAAACTGGAAAACAAATTATCATACATCATGGCCTGCTCTGTTGCTGTAACTTATCTGCTGAGTGCTGGTGGAGGGTTATAAAAAATAACCCTCCTACCCCCACCTCACAATATTATAAAGTATCACATTCACTATATGGCCAATCAAAAATGATTTCCAAATTCCTATTCCTTATGTTACTTGCCCTTGCAAATGACGTAGAGTCTAACCCTGGTCCCCTAACAAATTCCATTCCTAGCCTTCCAGCTAAGAAAGGCCTCTCCTTTGTGCACTGTAATATCCGCAGCTTACTACCGAAAATTGATGCACTGCAAGCTTGGTGTTTACAATACAAACCCAAAATCATTGTGATCTCTGAATCGTGGCTAACCCGCAAAATACCTGACTCTGCCATTGCAATACATGGATATTCATGCCATAGAAATGATAGAGCAAAGAGGGGAGGTGGCATTGTAATTTATGTTGACAATTCCACAAAGTTCACCCCCTTACAAAAATCTAGCTCTCCTGCCACCTTTGATTTCCTTTCTGGCAAAATTGAGATCCCGTGCAGTAAATCAATCATTGTTGCAGGAATCTACCGCCCACCAAGCTCCCCTGTGCATTCCATTTCGGACATAGCACAGCTCCTTAGTGAATCCATAACTCAAAACCCAAAAAGTGAAATTTTGGTTTTTGGAGATTTTAACATCGATTGGCTGAATCCAAAAAATAACAGTTGTCGCTCGCTGTTTAAATCTTTGCATCTAACGCAATTAATCTCCTCCCCAACTCGCATAAACATCAAAAGCCATAATCATACCCTGCTCGACTGGATTCTCTCCACTTCTCCCGACCGAATCCAGGAGGCAGGTGTTCTCCCTAACAATTTCAGTGACCACTGCTTAGTGTACTGCGTGCGCAAAATAAAGGCAACTAAATCCTCTCCCAAGGTTACAATCACCAGGTCCTTCAAAAAATTTAATCTTCAATCATTTCTAAATGACATCAAGAACCTCCCCTGGCACAGATTAAACCTAATCCCAGATCTAGACTCTGCAGTTGAATTCTTTCAGTCTGAACTCCTACAAGTTTGGAATTTACATGCACCGCTGCGTAAGGTGAGAGTAAAAGGAGCACACTTGAATTGGATCACAGCTGACCTCATTCAAATGTACCAATTTCGGGATTCATTGTGGTCAAAGTTCAAGCATACTGGCTCTATGAATGATCACTGTGTATATAGAAAATGGCGAAATATATGTACTAAACAAACAAAATTGGCTAAGGCGCAATATTTCTGTGAAAATCTGAACAATAATATATGTAACCCTAGAAAGTTTTGGAAACTCATAAATAACTTACAAAATCCACCAATCCACTCCCAACCCTCTACTGTCAATGTGGATAACCAAAACCTGCAACTCCCCTTAGAAGTAGCAAATGCCTTTAACAATTATTTTGTAGGATGCTCCACCACCCTGATTGACAAACTAATAAATGGCACGCATCCTGAAGCTACAAATGTGGATCAGGCCCCACTAAAACAGCAAAGACCCAATATAGAAAAGTTCAATTTTAGACCTGTACCCTTCAATGTCATTAAGAAACACCTCGATAATCTAAAAATGAAAAACCAGTCAGGACCTGATCAAATCCCAGCAATGCTGTTGAAGCTCAGTGCGCCGGCAATTGCTAAGCCTGTTGCAACCCTAATTAACGAATCCTTGGTGTCTGGATACATACCCAAACTCTGGAAAACTGCAAGAGTAGTGCCTATTCATAAAAGTGGGGAGTTAACCTTGGTTTCTAACTATCGTCCTATATCACTGCTCCCTGTATTGTCAAAAATCCTAGAAAAATGCGTCCATACGCAATTATGCGAGTATTACCAACTTTCTAACTATCTGACCCCTGATCAATCAGGTTTCAGACCGAATCACTCCACTACAACTGCCCTCCTAAAAGTTTGCAACGACATCCAAACTGCCATGGAACAAGGAGACCTAACTGGAGCTATTTTCCTTGATTTTGCAAAGGCTTTTGACACAGTGGACCATGACCTACTACTTCTCAAACTAAAAAACTCTGGTATTGCTGATCACCCGTTAACCTGGTTTAAATCATATGTATCGGATCGATCACAATATGTCTCTGTCTCTAACATTGACTCCCTCCCTCTCCCAGTCACGTGTGGTGTTCCCCAAGGTTCCATTCTCGGCCCCCTACTATTCACATTATTTATAAATGATTTGCCTAATGTCTGCAAATCCTCAACTGTACACATGTACGCAGACGACACGGTAATCTATGCAAACAAATCTGATCTGCTGCAGCTTGAAACAGTGCTCCAAGACCAGTTCACAGAGGTAGAAAAGTGGATCTCGAAAAACAAACTCTTCCTAAACACTGACAAAACGGTCACAATGATCTTTGGAATGGGACCTAAAATACATAAATTACAAAATTCCCATCTTCGCATCAAAACAAAATCCAATTGCACGCTGACCGCAGTCCACTCTTTTAAATACTTAGGTATGTTGTTAGACCCCAATCTATCTTTTGGACTCCACATAGAAAAAATTGCCTCTAAACTTTATCCAAAACTAGGTGCCCTGTACAGAAACAAATCTTGCCTCAGCCCTACAGTAAAGGAAAAGATTGTACAGCAAATGCTGATGCCTATCTTGGATTATGGGGACATAGTATATGCACCTGCTCCGCAAACTCACCTTAATAAACTAAATACGTTATATAACTCGCTCTGCCGCTTTGTGCTACAATGTAACTACAGGACCCACCATTGTGACATGCTAAAAGAACTAAACTGGCTGTCGCTAGAATCCAGACGCACCCTCCATCTTTCCTGCCTTGTCTTTAAGAGCCTTTCTGGGAAGCTCCCACCCTACCTGAGCAGAATGCTCTCCCCTGCTATTCCCACCTCCTATAACCTCCGATCCAATAACAGCACATTATTTAGCTTGCCTCAATACAAAAAAAAAGCAGCTCGATCCTCCTTTTCCTACAGAGCGCCACAATTATGGAATGACCTCCCTCACACTTTAAAAACTTCCCCAAGCCTAAAATCCTTTAAGAGATCCCTCTATACATATCTCAAAACAGAATGCTCCTGTCATGGATAAATATTTCATACCTGCTCTATGTTAAATGTTTGCATATAATGTGTATTTTTATTATTGTTTTTGTATTTTATTGTACCCTATTGTATCAATGCAATGTTTTGTGATCCCAGGACATACTTGAAAACGAGAGAAATCTCAATGTATCCTTCCTGGTAAAATATTTTATAAATAAATAAAAATAAATAAATAAATAAATAAGTAGCGTGCATTTCAAGAGGCCGTATACACTTCAATATTATGAAACCATCTAATATTTCAACATAGGCACCCCAACAGATACTGGTAGTTTCATACATTATTAACCGTGATCTACTGTCTAATATACTAGCTGTAGGGTTAAGCTACCTGTGGTGTCAAATAAGCAGAATAGAGGCTAATCAATGTCACATACGTGCAAACTTATATAAGATAATATAGTACAATACCTTGTGCCTGGACTCCAACTCGTCCATACAGAAGAACCTCAAATTTTATCATTGGTACACTGTTATAAGTGGCAATCAAAGTTACATCACAACATCACTAATGAATAAGTAAGGATTTAGCAGCATAAAGTTGGTCCTTGTGATCCAATAGGACCCAAGTTAATACATCCAAACAGAGTTCTAGTGTTATGTAGTTATGTATCTGTTCACAGACTAAAAAAGAAGCTGACCCTTAATTCATTCCAGGATCTTCCAAGGTACCGCATGAATACCCATATGCCATATGCTAATATGACCTGCTTCCATCAGTGTACAGCCACCCTATAGGCCCATAAAAAGACTCTTTAAGTAGGTCCCACCAAGTGTTTATCACACTAGGACATATGAAACTAACTGGTTAGTTAACCACCTATAATATGTCAAAGTATGGCCAAAGAAGTGTATTACCTGTACTCCGCCGGTCAAAAGTCCAGATCTTGCCTGTGTCCCACAATCGCGGGCGAAACTCACCAGGTGCATCATCACAGGAGCGGAAGGAATAATAGTCATTCTGCATTTTTATTAGAGGAAGCAGTGCCAGTCATTGGACATATTTAGTCCTTTAGGGTATAGGGTACCAAGTCTATGAATCCATCTAGCTTCCATCTGGAGTAAGGTAGTATCCCTGTCCCCAACCCGTTTGAGGGCTGGGACGTGGTCAATTAGGATGAACCTTAGGTCTGTGACTTTATCTTTGGCCGTAAGGAAATGTCTTGCCACAGGTTGGTCTGATGTCCCTTTATCCAAGGCGCTCCTTATGGCTTATCTATGATTAGCCATTCTCAGACGTGCATTGTCTGTCGTTTTTCCAACATAAAATTGGCCACAACAGCAACTCAAAAGATAGATGACATGAGTGGTCGTGCAAGTGATATAATGTCTTATTGTATACTTCTGAGTCGTATGTGGATGTCTGGAAACTTTACATGGGATCATACCACTGCATGTTGTGCATCCCAGGCATCTGTAGCAACCCTTCTTCTTTGTTTTCAGCCATTGCTGCTTCATATAGCATTGTTGTGGGTCTGTGGCCATGAGTAGATCCCTTAGGCTCCTTCCACGTCTATATCCCATAATGGGGGGATCCATATGTTCAAACGGTAAATTTGGGTCTGTCGCCAAGATCTCCCATCTGTTCCTGATGTTCTGGGCCATCCTGTCTTTACCTTTATTATAAGTGGTGGTAAAAATCAATCTCTCTTTCTTAGTTTGTTCCAGTTGTTTAGACTGTTGGTTCTCTTGACTAGTAATCTCATCTATGACACTTTGTATAAGATCCAACTTGTATCCTCTTTGTAGGAACTTTTCAGTCATCATTTGTAGCTGTGTTTCACGATTGCTGGTTTCAGTGTTGTTTCTTAATACTCGGATCATCTGTGATTTTATAATTGCCTTTCTGGTATGAGGAGGATGGTTGCTGGATGTTTCAAGTATATAATTTCGGTCTGTAGGTTTGGTGTAAAGAGTCGTGAACAGTTTGCCTTCCTTTTTATAGATTCTTAGATCCAGAAAGTCAATGCTCTTCAAATCATACTTCAACTCAAATTTAATTGGGGATTCAAGTGTGTTAAGATGTATCAGCCATTCTTTCAAAGATTCCTCTGTGCCTTGCCATATGAGGAAGACATTGTCAATGTATCTTTTGTAATGTCTTACTGTATCGATGTTGTACACATCTATGATATCCCGCTCATAGTGTTCCATGTACAATTTAGCGTATGATGGGGCCATATTAGACCCCATTGCTGTCCCCATGAGTTGTTGGTAAAACGTGTTTTCAAAACGGAAGTAATTTAGGGTTAAACATTTCTCCAGTAGATCAAGGATCAAAGAGAGCAGAGGTCCCACATATGGGAATCGTGTCAGTGCCAGTGCGACAGCCTTGAGTCCATCTGTGTGGGGGATGACAGTGTACAGACTTCTCACGTCCATAATGGTCCAAAAGGTCATTGTTGTCAATTTTGTCCACAGTACTCAGTGTGGTGATGAGGTCACCTGAGTGCCTGATATACGAGTCCATCGACCTCACTAGTGGTTGTAGAATGGCGTCCACAAAAATTGCTAAAGGTTGTAGCAAAGATCCCCTAGCTCACACGATTGGCCTCCCTGGGGGGTTCTTCTGGTCCTTGTGTATCTTGGGGAGGGTATAAAGGATTGGATGAATCGGGTACACACTGTTGAGGAAATTGAATTCATCTATGCTGATCCAGTTCAGACGTCTTGCTTCAGATAGTACAACGTCAATGTCCCTTTTAAAAGCATTAGTTGTATCTCGGGTAAGTTTTTTATAAGTTTGATGATCATCAAGTTGGCGAAGTATTTCCTTGCGGTATTGGTCATAGTTCATCACTATAATTGCTCCTCCCTTGTCCGCTGGGCGAATGACGATCTCAGTGTCATTGGATAAAGATTTGAGTGCCATTCTTTCAGATCTATTAAGGTTAGGTCTGTGTTTCATCTGTTCCAGTTCCTTACTGTCGTTGCCAATCATTCTGATTTGAAGAGCATTGACTTTCTGGATCTAAGAATCTATAAAAAGGAAGGCAAACTGTTCACAACTCTTTACACCAAACCTACAGACCGAAATTCTATACTTGAAGCATCCAGCAACCATCCTCCTCATACCAGAAAGGCAATTATAAAATCACAGATGATCCGAGTATTAAGAAACAACACTGAAACCAGCAATCGTGAAACACAGCTACAAATGATGACTGAAACGTTCCTACAAAGAGGATACAAGTTGGATCTTATACAAAGTGTCATAGATGAGATTACTAGTCAAGAGAACCAACAGTCTAAACATCTGGAACAAACTAAGAAAGAGAGATTGATTTTTACCTCCACTTATAAAAAAGGTAAAGACAGGATGGCCCAGAACATCAGGAACAGATGGGAGATCTTGGTGACGGACCCGAATTTTCCGTTTGAACATATGGATCCCCCCATTATGGGATATAGACGTGGAAGGAGCCTAAGGGATCTACTCATGGCCACAGACCCACAACAATGCTATATGAAGCAGCAATGGCTGAAAACAAAGAAGAAGGGTTGTTACAGATGCCTGGGATGCACAACATGCAGTGGTATGATCCCATGTAAAGTTTTCAGACATCCACATACGACTCAGAAGTATACAATAAGACATTATATCACTTGCACAACCACTCATGTCATCTATCTTTTGAGTTGCTGTTGTGGCCAATTTTATGTTGGAAAAACGACAGACAATGCATGCCTGAGAATGGCTAATCATAGATCAGCCATAAGGAGCGCCTTGGATAAAGGGACATCAGACCAACCTGTGGCAAGACATTTCCTTACGGCCAAAGATAAAGTCACAGACCTAAGGTTCATCCTAATCGACCACGTCCCGGCCCTCAAATGGGGTGGGGACAGGGATACTACCTTACTCCAGATGGAAGCTAGATGGATTCATAGACTTGGTACCCTATACCCTAAAGGACTAAATATGTCCAATGACTGGCACTGCTTCCTCTAATAAAAATGCAGAATGACTATTATTCCTTCCGCTCCTGTGATGATGCACCTGGTGAGTTTCGCCCGCGATTGTGGGACACAGGCAAGATCGGGACTTTTGACCGGCGGAGTACAGGTAATACACTTCTTTGGCCATACTTTGACATATTGTAGGTGATTAACTAACCAGTGAGTTTCATATGTCCTAGTGTGATAAACACTTGGTGGGACCTACTTAAAGAGTCTTTTTATGGGCCTATAGGGTGGCTGTACACTGATGGAAGCAGGTCATATTAGCATATGGCATATGGGTATTCATGCGGTACCTTGGAAGATCCTGGAATGAATTAAGGGTCAGCTTCTTTTTTAGTCTGTGAACAGATACATAACTACGTAACACTAGAACTCTGTTTGGATGTATTAACACGGGTCCTATTGGATCACAAAGACCAACTTTATGCTGCTAAATCCTTACTTATTCATTAGTGATGTTGTGATGTAACTTTGATTGCCACTTATAACAGTGTAATGTAACAAATATTTGCAATATATATTTGCACAAGAAATTACAGTACAAATGACTAAAGTGAGTGAAAACTAAAAATTGAATACACAAAATTGAATACACAAAAGTAAAAACCCCTATCTAAATAAACCAAAAACAAACTAAATAAGTGTAGCATCAAATAAATAAATGAATAACAAAACAAATTAGTTTAGTAGGAAAAGAGGACAAATTGAGCCCTGTGGTAAATCCAGCCGGTGGAAATCACAACGAAGATAGTCGACATCCACAGCTGAAGTTAGATTCGGCAGAGTGGTGCTGGAATGAGAAATTGATCCAGATGAAACAGAGGCAGAAAACCAAAATTAAGGTGTTCACTTTTACTTACACCATGTCTTGGTTTCTGCAGTGGCGATGAAATCCTTTGGGTGGGCTGCAGCAGAGCCAAATAAGTTTTGAAAGCGGTGACGATTTTCCTTTTTTGCGGTCCCGCTCAAGTTTGGAACAAACACAGATGCCGGTCTGTGAACGTAGTGCAGCGTCAATTGGCGTGTAGTGGGAGGAGCAACGCGTTTCAGCCTGATCAGGGCCTTTGTCAAGCTCAAGAAGAGTGTCTGGCAGAGACTTTTAAACCTGTATAGGCAACTCTCACTGCGGAGGAATACTCTTTTCCTACTAAACTAATTTGTTTTTGGTTTATTTAGATAGGGGTTTTTACTTTTGTGTATTCAATTTTGTGTATTCAATTTTTAGTTTTCACTCACTTTAGTCATTTGTACTGTAATTTCTTGTGCAGATATATATTGCAAATATTTGTTACATTTTTTAATCCATTTCCCCGCTGATCAGCTTTTAAACATTGTATCAAATAAATATATTTTTTTTATATTGTTATCCAATCTGAGGCCAAGTTTTTACTTTGTGCACCTTGACTTATAACAGAGCATATTTCTTTATTATTAGTTTTAGCCGCAATCTGCAGCGCCAAGGTATTTAAAAGCCCCTTTTCTCTTTGAGGAAGAGGCTGTTTAAATTATTTTTTCTGGTAGTTATTTGGAGATAAGGGTTTCTCCTGTTTTCCTTGGTTTACTAATTACCTTTCCCAGCGCAGGGTTACACTACTCACTTGTCACTTATAACAGTGTACCAATGATAAAATTTGAGGTTCTACTGTATGGACGAGTTGGAGTCCAGGCACAAGGTATTGTACTATATTATCTTATATAAGTTTGCACGTATGTGACATTGACTAGCCTCTATTCTGCTTATTTGACACTACAGGTAGCTTAACCCTACGGCTAGTATATTAGACAGTAGATCACGGTTAATAATGTATGAAACTACCAGTATCTGTTGGGGTGCCTATGTTGAAATATTAGATGGTTTCATAATATTGAAGTGTATACGGCCTCTTGAAATGCACGCTACTTATCTCAGACATGAGACATTTGAGTACTTCTTATGTACAATCTGGTTTCTTTATGAGCCTCTTTTTTACATTAATGACCAACCGTGGTGGTATAGATTTATACACACTACCCAATATGCTGTCCACCTCTAACAACATACACACTCTGACTGCAGGGGACTCCCTATATGAGACATCCACATATAGCCTCGTTCACAGCTAACACATGTGACAACGGGCTGGCACGAGCGCACACTAGTGTTGTTTGCAGGCCCGCAACTAGGTTACCATGACGACGCACACACACGCGCATACGTCACTGGTATATGCTAATTAGCCATGCGCTAGGCTAAGGAACAGTACGGACGCCGGAGCTGCTTCTCTTGGCGCTTGATACTAAAAAGGTTTTGTTTTTCTGATCGCTACGTTGTTCCCTCACAGAGCTTTTGGAGCTTGATTTGTTCTTTAGGAAGAACATGACTTTTTGACATGCAACGCATCTACATCTGACATAGGATTGATGATTTTTTCCTAGAGACTATCACACACCAATCTGTTATAATACGATTTGACGTAAAATAACTACAGGTACAATACTTTATTTTGAATTAATCCACAGATTGTATACGATAATATGGACTTGCTGCAATATGACATTTGAATTGTATAGGTCTGTTTTGACTGGTAATAACATATATAGTTATTGGGATTGAATGTGATATATTGTGACATTTGAATTTGCAACACATAGCAGTGTTTGTCTAAAATCAACATAACATGTTTTAGAATTTGTATGCCTCTAAATGTAATGATTCAACTAAGGTATGAACATATGGTTGCCTGGATCCACTTACATATTTAATAATTAGCATATCTGATAGTTTATGCATTTATTATACCATCTATACAATTTTGTAAAATATATGAATGCCTGTATTGGTAGTAAGGTCACACTGAGGTATACAGGGGTTGTCACCATGACAACCCTAGTTTTGGCGCAATTCACATTAGATTTGGTGGTGGGTGGGGCTTAAGGGGTATATAAGTCACTGTGTTTAGTTGCATGTTTGCTCTGGTCTGAGGAAGGGGTCTGTGAACTCCGAAACGTTACCTAATAAATATTTTTTTTATAAAACCCAGTGAGTGCAGTCCTATGTTGAAGAATACTATGAATATATATATATATATATATATATATATATATATATATATATATATATATATATATATATATATATATATATATATATATGCAGCCACCAATCAGAAGCTAGAACCTAGGTTCTTTGCTGCTCCTGAGCTTCCTAGATAAACATTTTAGCAAAGGATAACAAGAGAAGGAAGCAAATTAAATAATTGAAGTAAATTGTACATTTTCTAATTAATTGTATACCTCATCTGAATCATGAAAGAAAAATACACACATACACTGACACCTCTAGGACTGAGGATACACACATAAACTGACACCTCTAGTACTGAGGATACACACATACACTGACACCTCTAGGACTAAGGATACACAAACTGACACCTCTAGGGCTGAGGATACACACATACACTAACACCTCTAGCACTGAGGATATACATACACTGATACCTCTAGGACTGAGGATATAAGCATAAACTGACAGCTCTAGGACTGAGGATACAGATAAACTGACACCTCTAGGACTAAGGATACACACATAACCTGACACCTCTAGGACTAAGGATACACACATACACTAACACCTCTAGGACTGAGGATATACATACACTGATACCTCTAGGACAGAGGATATAAACATAAACTGACAGCTCTAGGACTGAGGATACAGATAAACTGACACCTCTAGGACTAAGGATACACACATAAACTGACACCTCTAGGACTGAGGATACACACATACACCTCTAGGACTCAGGATACACACATACACCTCTAGACTGAGGATACACACATATACGCTGACACCTCTAGGACTGAGGATACACACATACACTTCTAGGACTAAGGATACACACATAAACTGACACCTCTAGGACTCAGGATACACACATACACCTCTAGGACTGAGGATACACACATATACCTCTAGGACTGAGGATACACACATATACGCTGACACCTCTAGGAATGAGGATACACACATACGCTGAAACCTCTAGGACTGAGGATATACACATACACTGACACCTCTAGGACTAAGGATACACACATATATGCTGACACCTCTAGGAATGAGGATACACACATACGCTGAAACCTCTAGGACTGAGGATACACACATACGCTGACACCTCTAGGACTGAGGATACACACATACATTGACACCTCTAGTACTGAGGATACACACATACACTGACACCTCTAGGACTGAGGATACACACATGCACTGACACCTCTAGGACTGAGGGTACACATACACCTCTAGGACTCAGGATACACACATACACCTCTAGGACTGAGGATACACACATACACATACACCTCTAGGACTGAGGATACACACATATACGCTGACACCTCTAGGAATGAGGATACACACATACGCTGAAACCTCTAGGACTAAGGATACACACATATACGTTGACACCTCTAGGAATGAGGATACACACATACGCTGAAACCTCTAGGACTGAGGATACACACATACGCTGACACCTCTAGGACTGAGGATACACACATACATTGACACCTCTAGTACTGAGGATACACACATACACTGACACCTCTAGGACTGAGGATACACACATACACTGACACCTCTAGGACTGAGAATACACACATACACTGACACCTCTAGGACTGAGGATACACACATACACTGACACCTCTAGGACTGAGGATACACACATACACTGACACCTCTAGGACTGAGGATACACACATACGCTGACACCTCTAGGACTGAGGATACACACATACATTGACACCTCTAGTACTGAGGATACACACATACACTGACACCTCTAGGACTGAGGATACACACATACACTGACACCTCTAGGACTGAGGATACCCACATACACTGACACCTCTAGGACTGAGGATACACACATACACTGACACCTCTAGGACTGAGAATACACACATTCACTGACACCTCTAGAACAGAGAATATACACATACACTGACACCTCTAGGACTAAGGATACACAAACTGACACCTCTAGGACTGAGGATACACACATACACTAACACCTCTAGGACTGAGGATATACATACACTGATACTTTTAGGACTAAGGATACACATAAACACCCCTAGGACTAAGGATATAAACATAAACTGACACCTCTAGGACTGAGGATATAAACATAAACTGACAACTCTAGGACTGAGTATACTCATAAACTGACACCTCTAGGATCCTAATGTGCATTTCTAATGTATTCAATAAAAGACCTATTAAAAAGGTCTTATTTAGGGGGCGGAGCCAATTGCCAACATGGATGGTCACTAATTCATAGAGCTCTGATCATTAACAAACTGAGGAGACCAACTACTACCTACTTTTGGACTAGCAAACATTATCTCAACTATCTAGTTGTTCATAACTAGCTACAAATCTATTTTGCAGATACTCAGAGCCGTCTAACCTCACCATAAGTATAAGACCAAAGGCGCATTGTTTTGCTGCCCTGTATGAGTCTCAAACATGGGGGAATCATACGCCACACTGAGGTCCTTTTTTGAGAACTTAGATGCTAAGTTTGACTGCAGCATGTCGCGGCAAGGACAAAGTCTCTACAGCTTGGTCTACTGGAGAGAAGTTAACTCCCATTATTAGGGGAGACCAAAGCATGAAGCCTAAAAACGGAACACTGCCAGATTACCTTGAGCCACGTGGGGAGACTCTTTCACTCCCGGAGGTGACAGAGTCCAGTGAAAGTCAGCCAGAGGCAGAATCGGAACATCCCCTGCAATTAGTGGGGCATGGGGATCCGGGGGCTCTACACATTAGTTGTGCTGGCTCGGTTCCTTTTGTCACCAGTCTATACCTGGATAAGCCATTAGCTTATACGCAATGCAAAGATCTGAAGTCCCACAATACTCCTCACGTTTTTGGGTATCAGCGAAGCACAACTTACCAAGGTCCTTTCGACTGTACCTACGACATGGCCTTGCCTGCTTTGTTGCTGACTGGATCTGAGGCACTGGTCATACTCTTGCAGAGCGCTTCGGGTCTCCAGTTCACCGGGAAGCTCAGGATCCGGATCCGCCAGGGTGTCGGCTAGACCAGTGAGTTTTAACTATGCAGGACATGAGAACGATCTCGAGCTGGTCCGACACAACTTTACCCTAACTTCTTTTACTCACACCACTCTCCCACGGATAAGCGTGGAACATGTATGCTAAAGATGCATACCTACTGTCATTATTAGAACCTAACTCTTCTTTATAACTGCTTGAGGATAGCATATAGACGCTGCCATGCACCTAACCTGCTTGAGACTTTGAAAGTTTTTTCTCTGCATTATGGATCTGTTCTAGCGTATAGTATTGTTTATAATTCACAATGCTTACAGTCTGTTTTTAGGGTTGCACCCCCCCTTGGTTCTATAATATTCATCTTATGTAAGGTTGGGGCTTTGGGCGATTTGGTCAATGTTTCCTGGCAGAATACTTAGTTTGCGTTTAAGATTCCTACTGTTCTTAGATTTATTGGATTCTGGAGCAACTTGAAATTACACTTATGCTCATACAGGATACTACTACTTTTGGTAACTAACATTAGGAACACTGCCTAGCTGATCTACCAGGACTGTCATTCTTTAGAGCTCTATATTATGCTAATGTTGGATACATATTCTTATGATGTTCTGTATATGGTTTTATAGGGAATGCAGTCAAGTATATATTTAAGTTCAGTCTGGACCTTACCCTACCGGCTTAAATACGGATCTGTAGCACTCAAACCAGATCCTGGTAAATCTTTGTTCAGCTAACTACATATAGATCCACAATGCATGCTTTTTAATGGGCTACTTTATATTACTATTAACCCTAACATAGGGTTTTACATCTGAGCTTTCTGTAAGTTCAGCATACATTTGAGATGATTTCATGTGTACTACTCCTATAATATTACTTGAATGTTCCTTATATGTACTAAGTATGTAGATATAAGCTTGCAGTCCTTACAAAACTTTCTATGTAAATATTTACTCTAGAATAGCACCTATCCAGTATACTTATATACTTTGCCATCACCTTTAGCCGTAGTGTAAACAAGAACATACAGCAGATAATTTACACATGTATATGCATCTCTATAGATTCTAAAGCAGATTTAGACTGGTAAAGTCATAGATTCCCTACATGTAGACGCTGGGACAGTTCTCTTATGTGCTATAGGATTGCCATACCAATGTTCCCCTCTACTATAATATAATATAGCCTCATTTTGTATATGTGATGAAAAGCTCTGTTGTATTGTATTATCTAGCTCTTGTACATTAACATGATGTCAGCCCCTTTAGCACTACTTACACATAGGTCGTAACCTTATTGCTAGTAACTAGCAAACTGGGGCTCCTAAGATAGGTAGGTTAACTCTACAATAATAAAATTTAGAATGTGTTGCTTATAGCCGTAGTAGAGTAATATAGTATTTCAGTAGCTGCCGCTATTTAATAGCATCCATTCATGCTCTGCATACCTAATTTAACATTTTGCTACTCACAGTTATTAACTCAACAGAACGACTAGGTAGTATCTATAATATAATTATTCTCTCATTATTACTGATTAACTGGCATTGATGTTAGACCAGTACAATAGGTTCCATATGTAAGCAGGTATTGCGGATTTAGGTAGAGTACCTAGGTATATCCTGCTGGAATCTACCCTTAACTTACTATGCTTTACAACTCTCTGTAAGGATGTGTATAGCTTTGAAAACCTTTTATATTGCTATTTTTGAAATCCCACTTAGGTATAGTTAAGGTTTTTATTAATTTAAAAAAAAAAAAAAAAAAAAAAAAAAAAGGAAAAAAAAGAGGTACTTGGTTAGAAATATCATTATAGCATATAACCTACTGGTTATATTGCAAACCCATTTGTTCTGAATTCTCCTTAATATACTATTATGCTTTCATATTCGCCATTAACATATGTATATATTACTAACCCCTAGTGACGCATTCCCTTATGAACCCCTAGTCCCACTAAGATATTAACAAGAAGAATAGCCTCCACTCACAGTATTTCAAATAGCTAATTCTCCGATAACTTTTTACAGAGATCCTGCTAAATCATATATCTTTTATGATGTCACACTATAGATATATCTATATGTTTGTATATTTTTATGGCTCCGCCCTCCAACCTCCCCCCTCATTCTCATAGCGATGCTTACCCGCTGAATATCCCCCCCCCCCATACCATATGCTTATTCCTTCTCTTTGTGCAGCTCACAAGGAGATATATATCTGACCTTTAGTTGGTTGCTATTTCTACGAGCCATCAAGCCTTAAATTTAAGAGTCCAATAGGTCAGACACTTATACTAATCTATTGTAAAATCGAGGTTCCATCTGCCTATCTAATGTGATTTGTATCAGCGTTGAAATAAGTTGCTCAATTGTATTTGTAACATTCTCTTGTCCTGAAAGGTGGTTTATGTTTTATGTTTTATGTATATTATACAAAACCTCAAGAAAAAAATATTTAAAAAAAAAAAAAAAAGGTCTTATTTAGCAAGAGACCAGATGAGTAATTCCATATTGCATATCTAGTGGTGACCATAATTATTATTATTCAATTGCATGTGATGGATCTATTCATCTATCATATCTAGGTAGTTACAGAGTCAAACATAGAGCTTGCTTTTCAGGATATATCTGTTTTCCCTCTAGTTTACACTGAGAGCAAAATAAATAAATTAAACAACTTGTATATTGTGTATTAAACCATAGAACAAAATAACAGCCTAAGTAAGAAGTAAAACAAAAACAAAACAAAAAAGATGTTCTTGAATATCCATAAATAGTGTTAATATGGAAAATTAATCATCTCTCCCCTTCTTCCATCTTTTTTTAATATTAATTTTTGGTCCCTTTAATAGTATTTAATGTGTACTTTAACTATACATGCAATATGATGCACTTGCAAATGATGTGAAGGAGGCATTTTATTTGTAACGTAAGTTAAATCCATTTGATATGGTGTACTACTGTCTGTTTGTTACTGGTTTTATGGATAGTAAACAAAAAGTTTAGAATGCTCATTTTAATATGAGTCAGAATGTGACTTTAACATAGTTTTACTCCAATGTTTTACAGGATAAAAGACAAGTTCCCTGCTGCACTGCTGGTTATTTAAAACTATTAAAGTCTCATAAATAACTACAGTATTTCTTTTATTTTAAAACTGCCTAGTGCCTAATCAATTTACCTTTGTGAGATGAGAGAGATAGAGGTAATAACCTGGTAATGTTGAAGTAACTAGTAACATCATCCATGATAGATTCACTAACCTGAAGCAGAAGTTGAATTGAAGTAAAGACTCTGGGTTACCGTTACACAACCTTTACAGCACACTGGCAGCAGAGTACACACCGCACCAGGCACCTGACCACACTGATGGTCACGAGAAAGTGCAACACCCCACGCCAGCCACCTGACCACGCACCGACAAGTTGAATTTCTGAGTTCTTCTGATGGTTTTTTTCTGACTGTCCTGAGTCCTGACTCCTGACACACACAACTGACACTGCAGTGACAGACTCAGACAGTCTGACAGTCACAATCCAGATTGGATTCCAGTTCCACAGTACCATGCACTGAGTCTGACTGAGCAGCTGAGCTAACTGGGCCTGGCTATGCAGTCTGAGAGAGTCTGACGCATGTAACAGCTCAATCCATGCCTCGCATATTTCCCGCCCGGCAGTAGTCAGCCCAGAGTCAGACATGGTCCTGTCTGATTGGCTGAGGGACGGGCAGGGCTCCCGAGGCTTCTAGAGACAAGCCTCCGGTGGGAGCAGTATGAGCCCGCAAAAGAGACTGCATTAGCTCTGGGTGGCAGTCTCTAGCGGCCCATACAAAATACATTCATATTGCCCAATGGAAGGGTAGCTGGCCTCTACTTTCTTGCGCAATATGAATGTAATTACTACTAAAAAATTTTTTAAGTAAACAAGTGAAAACAACAAATACACTACTGAATTTGGTGGAAGGGGTAGGGGGGGTCACCTTAATGAACAAAAAAATATTTTGAAAAAAAAAAAGATTTTTTTTTTAGTATTAATAAAGAGTGTAACTACACACATTGGCCAGGGGAGGCGCTGCCTCACCTGCCTCCTATGAGTGCACATCATGATGCTATGAGCTGTTTGCCTGGGCATGTATTCTATCAATTTTCATCCTTCTTTCTCCTCGTCTCTTCCAAAATCTTTTCCTATCATTGACAACTTGAAGATTTTTTGTTTTATGGCCCTATACTGTGAACATTTTCTTACTTATTCTCTTATACTCTCCCGCAGTTACCAAACTTTGAAATGTTCTTTAAAACCAACTTGTTTAAAGACGGGTATCACTCAACCACAGAAAAATAAGTGTTTCACCAATAATGCAATTAATTTGGAATATGTAGACTATGTTTTCCCAGATGTACAAAACAACTTAAAAACTATAATGAAACTAATCCCATGACAAGCAAAGTGGTATCTAATCATTTCTGGAAGTATTAACTATTGATGGGGAGATCACAATATTTACTACTAAATTAGTTAACACTTCATAATCAATATTCTCTGATGTAGAGAGATATAAAAATGTTCACTGTTTGCACCGCTAACAGACCTTGCTTAAACATCACTGCCATAGGTCATATTATGTTTGCTATCATTCATTCTAAATTTAAAGCCATTGACAATCTTAATGGATTGAAAACATGAGTGCAGCAGAAAATGCAGAAAATGTTGACTGTGTTTATTTCTCAAAGGAGAATAATATAAAGTTCTAAGTGTCAATTGGCCCTAGAGAAAAGCAAAAAGACAAGTTGGTTGTAATAGGTAAGGTACATGCGCAATATATACCACTTCCATATTTGGTCTTGCATTATACTTCAGCACTAGTCTAATGTAAGTCACATAATGTGGATGTGTTAAATTTCTCATATAACAGACTTCTATGCAGGAGCTCAGAGAAATCCATGTCAGATATCTTAAGGGTACCTAGTTCATGGAGCGCAAAAAAATCTTCTCAGGTAGTGGAATTCTTTATTTAGTTCTGTGCTGTATTATTCAATGAAATGTAAGCATAAAAGACTTCACACATACAGAAACATACGCATAAACCACTAAACTCTTCCCAATCCCACTCCTTGCAACACACCTCTATCTCTTTCATTTTTACCACAAAACATTCTTTTCTTCATTAAACCTTTGTTTATTAAGTATTAAGTCTAAATATAAATTAAATTATTTTTTTTTTTCATAGTATTTTTGTTATGCAAATTAACAAGTGATAATCATATACTTCTGGTATCAAAAAGTCCTTGATTTTAAAGCTGTAATTAGGATTGCACATAAGTGCACTTAACTTACCACTTGTAATACAAGCACAACAAATGCGCTTATAGGTGCTATCTATTCAAATTATAGGACACACTAAAAAAGTTTTGGCTATGTTAAAATCTATTGGTTAACATTTTTAAAGGGACACTGAACCCAAAAAAATTCTTTCGTGATTCAGATAGAGCATGCAATTTTAAGCAACTTTCTAATTTACTCCTATTATAAATGTTTCTTCGTTCTCTTGCTATCTTTATATAAAAAAGAAGGCATCTAAGCTTTTTCTTGGTTCAGAACTCTGGACAGCAGTTTTTCATTGGCGGATGAATTTATCCACCAATCAGCAAGGACAACCTAGGTTGTTCACCAACAATGGGCCGGCATCTAAACTTACATTCTTGCATTTCAAATAAAGATTCAAAGAAAATGAAGAAAATTTGATAATAGGAGTAATTAGAAAGCTGCTTAAAAGTTCATACTCTATCTCAATCACAAAAGAAAAAAATTTGGGTTCAGTGTCCCTTTAAGCACACACTTGTTCAATATTCTTGCTCAAGATAACTCTCGCCTGTTGATTGCACACCACTTTCAAACTAGGCCTAAATTTTTAGTAGATATATTATCAACTATTACCACCAACTTGCTTCAGTAGGGCAGGAATGATTAACTTTTTTTTTTTAAATGTTTGCTTAAATTGGGGATAATCTTCTTAAATTAAAAATAAAGGGATATTAAAGAAAGAATATATGTAAATTTTATTATTAATTAACAACTAAAATGTAACTGCTAATATATAATGAAGCCAAGAATTATGGTGTGAGTCAATAGGGAAGATACTAGCAAATTTATTTTTATTGCCACCTTAGACAACTATGCTATATTTTCACCTCCTCTACTTTTGAAGGAGTACATTAATTAACCTCTTAAGTGCGTATGACAACATGTGGTCGTAATGAGAGAGAAAGAGAGAGAGAGAATAACTCATTGTGTAACCCATTCACAAATCTAGACAAGTCAGAAGACTTGCTTTTCCCACAGAAACTCTCTGAATACATTGTTTCCAATACAGCAAAGGATTCTGGGTAAGATATGCAAATGAGGTTCACAATGACGCACTTTTTTACCATTAGCCTGCTTTTTAAGGCAGACTTCCCTTTACGCCATAGCATACACAGCTTTTAAGCTTAGCTAGGGTTAGTACAGTGATTCAGACCAATCCCAGGACAGTTGTTTCGTGGATTTTGCCACTCATCAGCTGGAAGTAGGTTGAATCACTTCTGGGTAAAGTTGATTTCTAGGTGAAATACAACAATTAAAATTATGGGGAGACAATAAGTGAGTTTAAAATCCTCCACTAAATACCAAATGTAGAGAAAATAACTCATTGTGTAAGCCATTTACATATCTAGACAAGTCAGAAGACTTGCTTTTCCCACAGAAACTCTCTGAATACATTATTTCCAATGCAACAAAGGATTCTGGGTAGTGAACCTAAAAATTTGGGTTCGCGAACGGCGAACGTGAACTTCCGCAAAAGTTCGCGAACGGGTGAACCGGGCGAACCGCCATAGACTTCAATAGGCAGGCGAATTTTAAAACCCACAGGGACTATTTCTGGCCACAATAGTGATGGAAAAGTTGTTTCAAGGGCACTAACACCTGGACAGTGGCATGCCGGAGGGGGATCCATGGCAAAACTCCCATGGAAAATTACATAGTTGATGCAGAGTCTGGTTTTAATCCATAAAAGGCATAAATCCCCTAACATTCCTAAATTGTTTGGAATAACGTGCTTTAAAACATCAGGTATGATGTTGTATCAATCAGGTAGTGTAAGGGTTACGCCCGCTTCACAGTGCGCAGTGTAGGTGATATACCTGCCCTGACCATGCTTTGCAGACCAGGTATCAGTGGTCAGATGGACCCTTGCCCCAACACTGTGTGCCAGACATGCCGTTATAGCAGATTTATATGGCTTTGGCGTTGCTTTTTGGTAATTAGAAGGCTGCTAAATGCCACTGCGCACCACACATGTTTTATGCCCAGCAGTGAAGGGGTTAATTAGGGAGCATGTAGGCAGCTTGTAGAGTTAATTTTAGCTTAAGTGTAGTGTAGTAGACAACCCAAAGTATTGATCTAGGCCCATTTTGGTATATTTCATGCCACCATTTCACCGCCAAATGCGATCAAATAAAAAAAAATTGTTCACTTTTTCACAAACTTTAGGTTTCTCACAGAAATGATTTACAAACAACGTATGCAATTATGGCATAAATGGTTGTAAATGCTTCTCTGGGATCCCCTTTGTTCAGAAATAGCAGATTTGTATGGCTTTGGCGTTGCTTTTTGGTAATTAGAAGGCTGCTAAATGCCACTGCGCACCACACATGTTTTATGCCCAGCAGTGAAGGGGTTAATTAGGGAGCATGTAGGCAGCTTGTAGAGTTAATTTTAGCTTAAGTGTAGTGTAGTAGACAACCCAAAGTATTGATCTAGGCCCATTTTGGTATATTTCATGCCACCATTTCACCGCCAAATGCTATCAAATAAAAAAAAATTGTTCACTTTTTAACAAACTTTAGGTTTCTCACAGAAATGATTTACAAACAACGTATGCAATTATGGCATAAATGGTTGAAAATGCTTCTCTGGGATCCCCTTTGTTCAGAAGTAGCAGACTTATATGGCTTTGGCGTAGCTTTTTGGTAATTAGAAGGCTGCTAAATGCCACTGCGCACCACAAGTGTTTTATGTCCAGCAGTGAAGGGGTTAATTAGGGAGCATGTAGGCAGCTTGTAGAGTTAATTTTAGCTTAAGTGTAGTGTAGTAGACAACCCAAAGTATTGATCTAGGCCCATTTTGGTATATTTAATGCCACCATTTCACCGCCAAATGCAATCAAATTTAAAAAAAACTTTAATTTTTTCGCAATTTTAGGTTTCTCACTCAAATTATTTACAAACAGCTTGTGCAATTATGGCACAAATGGTTGTAAATGCTTCTCTGGGATTCCCTTTGTTCAGAAATAGCAGACATATATGACTTTGGCGTTGCTTTCTGGTAATTAGAAGGCCGCTAAATGCTGCTGCACATCACACGTGTATTATGGCTAACAGTGAAGGGGCTAATTAGGTAGTTTGTAGGGAGCTTGCAGGGTTAATTTTAGCTTTAGTGTAGAGATCAGCCTCCCACCTGACACATCAGACCCCCTGATTTTTAATTATTTTTTTAGCATATTTACATATGCTGTGGTTTAGCATCCCCCTTAGCCCCCAACCTCCCTGATCCCCCAAAACAGCTCTCTAACCCTCCCCATCTGCCTTATTGGTGGCCATCTTGGGTACTGGCAGCTGTCTGCTATTATTTCACAGTCAAAAAAGTGTTGTTTTTTTTAAATGTACACTACTGTTACACCAGATATGAGTGGTGGCACTGGGCAAGTGGGCACAGTATACGCTGTGAGCCTGACACACACGCTGGCAGGCAGGCAACTGCAATTAGATTACACAGGAAAAAAAAAAAAAGCAGACTGATTTTCAGGCCCTAAAAAGTGCTTTTTGGGGTGCTGTCCTTACAGCAGAGATCAGATGAGTCCTTCAGGACTGTAGTGGACACTGAATACACTAGCCTAGCTATCAATTTCCCTATTTAATAAGCAGCAGCTACACTGTCCCTCCTCTCACTAAGAATGCAGCTTCCAAATGAATCTAAAATGGATGCTGTCTAGGAGGTCTGGGAGGGAGGGTCTGCTGCTGATTGGCTGTAATGTGTCTTCTGACTGTGAGGTACAGGGTCAAAGTTTACTCAATAATGACGAATAGGGGGCGGATTGAACGTCGCATTTATTCGCCCACCGAGGCGAACGCGAACATGCTATGTTCGCCGGGAACTATTCGCCGGCGAACTATTCCCGACATCACTAATTCTGGGTAAGATATGCAAATGAGGTTCACAATGACTAACTTTTATACTTTTAGCCTGCTTTTTAAGGCAGACTTCCCTTTACGCCATAGCATTGCCGTATTACACAGCTTTTAAGCTTAGCTAGGGTTAGTACAGTGATTCAGACCAATCCCAGGACAGCTGTTTCGTGGTTTTTGCCACTGTATATATATGTATATATATATATATATATATATATATATATATATATATATACATATACAGTTAGCCCTCAATTTACTCTGGGGTTAGGTTCCGGAAGGAATGGTTGTAAATAGAAACCATTGTAAATTGAAACCCAGTTTTTAATCTAAGTCAAAGGGAAGTGAGGGAGTTAGGTTCCAGGCCCCTCTCAAAACTGACATAAGTAACACCTAATAAATTATTTTTAAAGCTTTGAAATGAAGACTATACATTCTAAACAGCATTATAAACCGTATAATATAATCACACAACACAGTATGTATCATCAAACTAAGTTTAATAAACAAAAACAACTTTTTTACTTGCATTTTTCTGCAAACAGGTCTCTGCATTAACAACAATATCCTATGACCCTGCAAAATGCTTAGTCCTGGGTGCTTAATAGCACTCTCAGGATGCTGTGTTGTCCCCAGAGTCCCAGGCAGTTAACTTCTGGGCTTGTCCCATTTGGTCAGATGCAGTAACTAACTCTTTCAGATTTGCTTTTAATCTTAGCTGATATTTTGCAAGTGAGTGCTGGGCTTTCTCTGTGTGTTGTATTAATTTATTTTGTAATTTTCCCTATGGGCCTTGCACCCAGACTTGTCTGGGGTTAACTGCCTGGGACTCTGGGGACAGCACAGATTCTTAAGAGTGCTATTGAGCACCCAGGGCTGAGTATGTTGCACGGAGATAGGATGTGTACTAGGGATGGGCAAATGTGTAAATTTTCGAATTTCAAATGTAGAACGAATGTTATTACCGAAATTTGAATTCTAAATCCGAATGTCGATAAGAACGAATATTCTTAAAAATTTGAAAATTTAATGTTATTTACAGTTTTCGAATGTCACTTTCGAATTCGAATGTTTATAATTATATCGAATGTCCACATTCAAAATTTCGAATTTAACATTCTATTTAACAAATACTATTCAGAAGTTCAATAGTTCATGTGGTAGGGCTGGAATGTAGTAAATTGATATATAAATAGATACAAATATATAATTTTGAATGTTTCCATATAGAATATTGCATAATTTGAATATTACATTTAAAGAAAGCATTAGAAATACTATTACAAACATATAAATTCGAATTTTTTCGAATTCGAATATAAATTCGAATTTTTCGAATTCGAATATTGCATGATTCGAATATTACATTTAAAGAAAAAGCATTAGAAATATTATTACAATCTAAATTCAAATTTTTCGAATTCGAATACACGTATTGCATAATTCGAATATTACATTTAAAGAAAAAGCATTAGAAATATTATTACAATCTAAATTCGAATTTTTCGAATTCGAATACACATATTGCATAATTCGAATATTACATTTAAAGAAAAAGCATTAGAAATGCTATTACAATCTAAATTCAAATTTTTCGAATTCAAATATTGCATAATTCGAATATTACATTTAAAGAAAAAGCATTAGAAATACTATTACAATCTAAATTCGAATTTTTCGAAAATAATATTTTCTAATGTAATCGTAAAATTCGAAACCGAACATTCAAAAATCGAATGTTAGAATGTTATGTAAACATTCGAAATTCGATTTGAACGAACGAATGTGCTAAAATTCGTGCCGTTTTTCGAATGTTGCCCATCCCTAATGTGTACCCAGTCCAGTCTGAGAGTGCAGCCCCCTTCCATGTTTGTATATGTCTTGGGTGATTACATAAATCTGTGAACATTTTACTTGTTCGCAGTTTGTTTAATTGAGAGCTTGAATTTGTATGGTTGCATTAGAGACCCAGGTTTTGGGAGAGACCTTGGCTTGGTACCTGGGCTTGTCCCATTTGGCCAGATGCGGTAACTAACTCTTCCAGTTTTGCCTTTAATGTTAGCTGAGCGCTTGTAAGTGAGTGCTTGACTTTCCCTGTGTGTTGTGTGTATATATATATATATATATATATATAATATTTCAAAGACAAGCTTTCAAGAGTTTTCCTCTCTTCCTCAGGTCTAAAGCAATACTGATCAATCTGATATAGATACACATCACATACGACAAATGTAAGGGAGGGAGGGGGATGAGAGGGGGGTCATAAAAAGCAGAGAATGTGTCTGAAGGAGAAAATAGCTGAGAATAGCCAGAAAGAATAAATAAACAGAGGAGAGTAAATAGGCAAGATGAGAGGAAAACAAAAGGAAAAAGAAACCAATATAGGACGATAAGATGAGAGATTAAAGAAAGTTATGGAAGTGTGTGAGAAAGCCAGAGTCTACATTAAGTCCTTCATTTCTGGTATTGAAATGTGTGATCATTTTCATCTCAAACGTCTTTCGTTCATGAGAGTCTTTGAAATTCCCTTTAAGAATTTTAATCCTGATGTTAAGAATGGAGTGACCAGTCTGGGTGAAGTGATGACCAACAGGGGTACAATATTCATTTTCCTTGTGGTTTTTGATCGAGTGTCTGTGTAGATTCATTCTGAGATGCAGCTTTAGGCCAGTTTCTCCAATGTAGCAACCTCTGTCACGCGCTGTACACTGTATCATGTACACCACATTAGCAGATGAGCATGAATAGGATCCTTTAATATTATAGGATGTGTTATTGTGTCTGGCTGTGTTGTTGTTACATATATGTTGACACAGTTTGCAGAGTGATTTGTTGCATCGTGCAGTGCCATTCTGTGTAAGCTTCTGTTCTGTGGTTAACTTGCTGCGGACCAATCTCTGTCTCAGGTTAGGCGGTTGTTTGAATGCTAGTATGGGGGGTTCAGGAAATATTTTTTTGAGACAGAAATCAGCACCTGAGTACACTGCCAGAGTCATTTAAGCAAAAGGGCTACAAGGAAAGGACAATATCTAAAAAAATCAAATCTGCCCTAAAAACACCACGGGAAAGGCTCCTACAATACAAAGAAAAGGAAAACAAAACAAGAACCCCTCTAGTAGTCACTTACAACCCTATTCTGGAAGGAGTACGCAAAATTATTAAAGAGCTACAACCACTAATTTCAGAGGACCCCACACTCAAAAAAATATTTCCTGAACCCCCCATACTAGCATTCAAACAACCGCCTAACCTGAGACAGAGATTGGTCCGCAGCAAATTAACCACAGAACAGAAGCTTACACAGAATGGCACTGCATGATGCAACAAATCACTCTGCAAACTGTGTCAACATATATGTAACAACACAGCCAGACACAACAATGCGTCATATAATATTAAAGGATCCTATTTGTGCTCATCTGCTAATGTGGTGTACATGATACAGTGTACAGCATGTGACAGAGGTTGCTACATTGGAGAAACTGGACAAAAGCTGCATCTCAGAATGAATCTACACAGACACTCGATAAAAAAAACCACAAGGAAAATGAATATTGTACCCCTGTTGGTCATCACTTCACCCAGACTGGTCACTCCATCCTTAACCTCAGGATTAAAATTCTTAAAGGGAATTTCAAAGACTCTCATGAACGAAAGACGTTTTTTGAGATGAAAATTATCACACATTTCAATACTAGAAATGAAGGACTTAATGTAGACTCTGGCTTTCTCACACACTACCATAACTTTCTTTAATCTCTCATCTTATCGTCCTATATTGGTTTCTTTTTCCTTTCCTCTCATCTTGCCTATTTACTCTCCTCTGTTTATTTATTCTTTCTGGCTATTCTCAGCTATTTTCTCCTTCAGACACATTCTCTGTTTTTATGACCCCCCTCTCACCCCCCTCCCTCCCTTCCATTTGTTGTATGTGATGTGTATCTATATCAGATTGATCAGTATTGCTTCAGACCTGAGGAAGAGAGGAAAACTCTTGAAAGCTTGTCTTTGAAATATTATGTTAGTCCAATAAAAAAGGTATCACTGCATATTGCAATACTTTGTTTTTTGAGCATCTTATCTACTGGACTAACACGGCTACTCCAATCTTCACTATATATATATATATATATATATATATATATATATATATATATATATATATATATATATATATATATATATATATGTATGTATATTAGGCGATAAGCCTGTCCAGAGGACAGTCCATGTTTAAAAAATACAAGCCCCCAAGTTAAAGTTACAAAACATAAAAAGTAAAATTACAGAAAAAAATAAACAAAGCTATCCAAAGTAAAAAAATAAACCTAAACTAATAACCCTATAAAAATATAAAATCCCCCCAAAAATAAAAACACCCCCTAAACTAATACTAAACTACTAATAGCCCTTAAATTGGCCTTTTGTAGGGTATTGCCCTAAGTTAAACAGCTCTTTTACCTCTAAAAAATACTAAGTCCCCCTAACAGTAAAATACCCCCCGACCAAACCCACCAAAATACCATTGGTATTACCCTTAAAAGGGTATTCAGCTATTTTACTGCCCTTAAAAGGGCAATCAGCTGTTTTTCAAGCCCAAAAAACCCTAATCTAAAAAAACACCCCAAAAATTAAAATAAAAAAGCCTAAACCTAAGCCCCAAATAGGTACTTACTGTTCCTGAAGTCCAGCGGAGAAGGTCTTCTTCCAGACTGATTCATCATCTTCTATCTTCATCCGGAGTGAAGGCAGCGTGGAGCGGAGGTGCGGAGCTGTGTTCACAATGCCTGGTTCCTCAGCGGCGGTCTTCAATGGCGGCGGTCCTCGGCTGCATTCCTTGGAGGCATGGAGGCTCTTCTTCATCCGAAGATTGAATGCAAGGTACAGCAATCAATTTGGGGTACCTTGCATTCCTATTGGCTGAAATGTTGAAATCAGTCAATAGGATTAGAGCTACTGAAATCCTATTGACTGTTCAAATCAGCCATTAAGATTTCAGTAACTTTCATACTATTGACTGATTTCCAAATTTAAGCCAATAGGAATGCAAAGTACCCCAATAAATATGGGGTACCTTGCATTTAATTTTCAGTGTGCGATAGACAATTGCATGAAGAGGAGCCTTCACAACACCGAGGATCATCGCCACCGAGGACAGCTGCCAAGGACCGCCGCTGTTGAGGACCGCCGCTGAGGAGCCAGGCATCGGGAACACAGCTGCGCACCTCCGCTCCACGCCGCCTTCTCTCCGGATGAAGATAGAAGATGATGGATTCGTCTGGAAGAAGACCTTCTCCGCCGGACATCAGGAACAGTGAGTACATATTTGGGGTAAGGTTTAGGCTTTTTATTTTAATTTTTGTGGTGTTTTTTTTAGATTAGGGGTTTGTTTGGGCTTGAAAAAGAGCTGATTGCCCTTTTAAGGTCAGTAAAAGAGCTGAATGCCCTTTTAAGGGCAATACCCATAGAAATGGGTAGTTTAGTTTTTTTAGTGTTAGTTTTTTTTTTATTTTGCGGTATTTGGTGGGGGGGGGGTTACTGTTAGGGGGGACTTAGTATTTTTTAGAGGTAAAAGAGCTGTTTAACTTAGGGCAATACCCTACAAAAAGCCCTTTTAAGGGCTATTGGTAGTTTAGATTAGGGTGTGTTTTTATTTGGGGGGGCTTTTTTATTTTCATAGGGATTAGGTATATTCTTTATTTTTGATAAAAAAAAAATTCTGTAATGTTAGTTTTTTATTTTAATTGTAATTTAGTAGTAATTGGGGTTAATTTAGGGGGTGTTAGGTTAGGGGGCTTAGTAATTAAATTAGTTCTTTGTGTTGTGGGGGGTTGGCGGTATAGGGGTTAATATATTAATTAGGGTAATTGCGATGTGCGATGTTGGTGGTTTAAGAGTTAATAGGTTAAATAGGTTTATTGCGATGTGGGGTGGTGGCGGTTTAGGGGTTAATATTTTAATTATGTTATTTGCAGTTTAGGGGTTAATAATTTTATTATTTTGCGATATGGGGGGTGACAGTTTAGGTGTTTGTTAATACTTTGTGCGGGAGGTTAGTTTTTTTATTGTTATACTTCGGAGCGGGCAGTTACGTGTTTTTATTTTTATTACTTGCGGGCGGTTATGTGTATCTTAGTTATTTTGTGCGGTTGGGTTTTTTTTTTTAGACTTCGATTTTGCCTACGCTGCATCCAGCGTAGGCAAATATGTTACCATGGTAACAAGGAGCCAGGTGATTGGCTATGATGCGTCACGCTGACACACAGCGTGATGACATCATGACGCTACAACATGGTGGCGCTAACGGCTCTAATTGTGTGTGTATATAAGATAAGTAATGATATGGTGGGGTATGTGTGTTTGATTGGGATTCCGGTTCTTGGAGGCTTGTTTTTTGCATGACATTTGACAAAGGTGTTGGACTACATCGAAACGTTATGTCGTTTTACTGATGACCTGAAATAAAAGTTTTATATTTTTTTATGAAGACCAGCGAGTGCCTTTTTGATGGGACTTTTGAATTTTGGATAAAGTGCACCCTGGCAGTTGCATAAGCTTGTAAGACTGTGCTTATCCTTTCTTGCTGTCAGGGTGCCAGGAATCAGACTGAGACGTGAAGTGCAAAAATAATCACACCTTTAATAATAGCAAAAAATAATAAAAAGTCCACAAGTCAAATAACAAGCCAGAAGTCAAAACCAGAACTGGTAGTCAGACGAGCCGAGTCAGGAGCCAAAGCGAATAGTTAGACGAGCCGGAATCAGGAACAAGGAAAACAACAGTCAGGAACAAGCCAGGGATCAGGAACCAGTAAGGACGTCAGGCAGCCAGGTAATACACAGGAGCTCTCACAAACAGGTCTGAGACAACACAAAGGCAAAGCATACTGAACAGAGGCCCTTTAAATAATAAATGATGGCATCACAATTCTGAGACTGCATCCTGTCTCACACGGATAATGCACACCAGTCTGGCCATAAAAGGAAGTGTATGAAATGAGCAACATCCCCCACAATGCACCATAGTCAGGAAGAGAGGAAAGTAAAATGGCTGCCAGCAGCACATGGCAAACAAAACAGGGAAAAACTCTGACAGTACCCTCCCGTCAACGACCCCTACCCCGCGGGAGGACACAAGGCTTATTGGGGAAACAGGCATGGAAGGCATGGAGGAGGGCGGGAGCATGAACATCAGATGAGGGAACCCAAGAACGCTCCTCCAGACCGTAGCTCCTCCAGTGAACCAAATACTGTACACGGTCCCTGGACATATGAGAGTCAATAATGCTGCTGACCTCATACTCCTCATGGTTGTCAACAAAGATAGCATGGGGACGAGGCAACCCAATGGTAAACCGATTACAAAACAATGGTTTCAAGAGGGACACATGAAAAACATTGGAGATGCTCATAGCAACAGGAAGGTCAAGAGCGTAGGCCACAGGATTAATCTCTCAGAGTATTCGAAAAGGACCAACATAGCGGGGAGCCAATTTATTGGAAGGCACGTAAAGGTTCAAGTTGCTGGAGGACAGCCAAACTCTCTCACCAACCTGGTAGGAAGATGCGGCATACGCCTATGATCAGCTTGGAACTTTTGTCGCTGCATATAACGATGAAAGAAATCCTGAATCTGCACCCACGTGGAACGGAGTTGCCGGAGATGCTTCTCCAAAGCCGGAATACCCTGAGACATGAATGAATTGGGCAACAAGGATGATTGAAACCCATAATTCGCCAAGAACGGGGATAATTTAGAGGAAGCATTAATAGCACTATTACGAGCAAGCTCTGCCCAAGGTAACAGTTCAGACCAATTATTGTTTATTAGTCTCCCACAAGGGATTAGCCCAGGCAAGAGCTGTGTCAGAGAGTAACAAGATGAGAAATCCCACCTTAGCTCTGTCAGAGGGAAACGTCTATGATCAGCTTGGAACTTTTGTCGCTGCATATAACGATGAAAGAAATCCTGAATCTGCACCCACGTGGGACGGAGTTGCCGGAGATGCTTCTCCAAAGCCGGAATACCCTGAGACATGAATGAATTGGGCAACAAGGATGATTGAAACCCATAATTCGCCAAGAACGGGGATAACTTAGAGGAAGCATTAATAGCACTATTACGAGCAAGCTCTGCCCAAGGTAACAGTTCAGACCAATTATTGTTTATTAGTCTCCCACAAGGGATTAGCCCAGGCAAGAGCTGTGTCAGAGAGTAACAAGATGAGAAATCCCACCTTAGCTCTGTCAGAGGGAAGCGTCTGAGGTAACATCTCAAAGTAAATGCCCACCTGGTTCAAAAACCCTCTGCACTGAATAGGATCGCCTCCATATCACTGAGGTAGAGGTGCAGAACCGGACATGCTCCATGTAGGCATAGGTGCAGCAGCGGAAACAGGAGCAGCCATAACTTGAGGGACACTTTGGTCCAAATGTGCAGTGTGAGTCAGCAGGGTTTGCAGGGATAGTGCAAATTGATCAAAGCGGTGATCCTGTACATCCATCCAGGAAATGATGGCAGGTAAAGGTGGATAATTAGCACAATCAGGATTCATGGCCTTTGCGTAATGTCAGGGTGCCAGGAATCAGACTGAGACGAGAAGTGCAAAAATAATCACACCTTTATTAATAGCAAAAATTAATAAACAGTCCACAAGTCAAATAACAAGCCAGGAGTCAAAACCAGAGATGGTAGTCAGACGAGCCGAGTCAGGAGCCAAAACGAATAGTCAGACGAGCTGGAATCAGGAACAAGGAAAACAGCAGAGTCAGGAACAAGCCAGGGATCAGGAACCAGGAAGGATGTCAGGCAGCCAGGTAATACACAGGAGCTCTCACAAACAGGTCTGAGACAACGCAAAGGCAAAGCATACTGAACAGAGGCCCTTTAAATAATAAATGATGACGTCACAATTCTGAGACTGCATCCTGTCTCACACGGATGATGCACACCAGTCTGGCCATAAATGGAAATGCAGGAAATGAGCAGCATCCCCCACAATGCACCATAGTCAGGAAGAGAGGTGAGTAAAATGGCTGCCAGCAGCACATGGCAAGCAAAACAGGGAAAAACCCTGACACTTGCAGATTTGTTCATATATATATATATATATATATATATATATATAAATATTTATTTATAAATACTTAGAACATTTTCTGCTGTTTGCAGAACATTGGAATGCAAAATATTTACAGTAAATACAGAGTATAACAATCTATTAAATATAAATATTGCATACATATGATTTAACATTTTCATCTACTTAACTGCAAAGGGCTCCAATGCCCTATGCTCCAATGCATATAAATGTATCGCTATGTTAAAGCTCTTTGCCTGGCTTTTTTTTTCTAACACCTGAGATATTTAAGCCCTTATAACTTTTTTGTGCAATATTTTTAAATATTTTTTATTAGATAGTATTATTTTAAATGTGTAACTGTACTTTTTAATGTATTTTTGATGTGTTTTGTGACACTTTTTTGTTTCGCGAAACAGTTAACCAGAGCTCTGAGGATGTGCTATCCTGACTCACGTAAATGTCAATTGCTCTCAAGTGATTGCATTCACTTTCAACTTGTAATACGAGCACTACATCTGTTGTGCTCATACAGCCGCTGTACAACGGATATTACTTGCAACACTCGTAATCTGGCCCTCTGTCTATAAAGGTCTTCAACAACAAATCTCACATATGATACTAATTTACTTAACATGTTTAAAAAAATATAAAAAACTTTAATGTTAATATTATATTATTTTATATATAGGCAGAGATACAGTATAGCAAATTATGGCATACATCTTTTATCTATACATGTCAAAAAAGAAATTAGAAGTCTGCACAGGCACTTTTTTCTCATTAGGTTTTATAGGACGTCAGAAAAATTAATATGTACGAGCGTATGAACAGATGTGAACTATCCTCAATTGTAAAACTGCAATGACATATTTAGAATGTACTCATGCAAATCTGAGTTAACATATATTCTCTCAGAAATAACTAAGATAGATTTCTTGAATGAATGTGACAAGAATAGTGAAGCACTTGAATAATCCTAAGTATGTAATGCTCACAGAGAAAAAAATTATTTTTTAAACTAGGAGCAAAAGTTGCATACACAAGATTAATCTTACATTTTTGTAATCATATCATGTAAGGAAACTGTATCAGTAGAACTCTTATCAAATGCCATATAATTTTTAGTTAAAATTACAGCATTTAATAATATTAAAAAAACATCTGTTGTATGGGTCCCATTTATCAGATGCCAGATGTGCAAGGTTCACTCTTGAGATCCTCATATGTCTGGCATAAGAAATTGCTTGTGAAGTCGACTCTCCCCTGTTCTAGTGCAACTATTTGTGCTAGAGCAGGGCTTCTCAATCATCCCGATGGGATTGTGATGATTTAACTCTGTGATCCTTGAGATGACTAACAATCAATTAGCAAACAAACCACTTCTTGCTGTGCTGCTTGCAAAAGTCAGTTGGTCTGACTAAAATAAAAGTTCAATGTTCAATAATCTTTATAGTTCCAGTGAAGGGGGTCCCCACTTGATACGTTACAATAACAGATACGTGGGCGAATACACATACGGGATTAAGTATCAGTCTCCAACCTTGAAATCCAAATGCTTTAGTGACACTTAACTGGATGCGTATGCCTTAACACAACAAACTGCCCACTTAAGATGTGTTGCAGTACATTATGCAGTCTTGGCTACATACGTCCAAGGAGGACCTTCTCCATTGCGGCTTAAAGGTCAGCAAATTGCTTTTGCTTCTTGACACACTGGACCACTGCTGGTAAACACATAGCACTACTCAAAGGGGTCTTCTGGAAGGTGCTCAGGTAAAATTGAACAAATTTTCAAAAAGAAAGACAACTGTCACATCTTCCAATAAAACAAATTTACTTTATTGTCACAAGTTAAAAACCCATAACTGAACAGTCACATCTGACACGTTTTAGCTGTCTGCCTTATTTAAAAATGTAATCACCTTGAGGTGACTAGCCAGCCTGGAACTTTTGGGCCCTGACGCTACATATGAAGCTTACAAAATGGGGTCCTATGAGTCCACAAACACTTTGCTATAACACATAGCCAGCCATATTTGCTCTGTCATACTTATTCAAATAAAGAAATGCAGTAAATAACAGCAAACTGTAATTGATGCATATCTCTGTATTTTACTTGTTTAGGTAAAACAATACTTTACAAATGTGCTATTTTGTTGTAAATACGTGTTCTAAAGAAGAATTTGGTTATACAAATTTAGATAATTTTTATAATGGTATAAGATCGGGCGGATTGATATCCATAGCCTCAGAGCAGGCGGACAAGTTATGGAGCAGCGGTCTTTAGACTGCTGCTTCATAACTGCTGTTTCCGGCGAGCTTGAAGTCTCGCGCGGAAACAGGTGCATCAAGCTCCCTTCGGAGCTTGATAATTCGGCCCCTATATGATCACCTGTCAAAAATTGCAAGTCCCTATGGTTACCCACAACACATCTGACAATTTACGTACGATATTTATGCTGTTACAAATTATTTTGGATGTGGAATAAGGTTGTAAATATGACATCCCTATTTTTCTCATATCATTATCAAGCTTAATGCAAGTGATCACAATTCTAAAATAACAAACCCATCATACAATCTGCTATTTTATTTATGTAGTTTATTTTATTTGTTTGCAGCTATAGAATTTAAAAAGTTATGGGCAACTAATTTAAATCTTTTTGCTTAATATTTGAGAATCTAAATTTGAATGTACAATTTACTATTATTGCTTTAACATATTAATATATAACATAAGTCAGGCACAAAAGTGCAATGCATTGCTTATTCTCAGGACGGCTATTGAGCCTTTGGGGAGTGGCGTTTATACTCACTAATCACTGCGCATGTTCTGGTCATGTGCTGCCCAGGAAAAAAAGAACAGAAACATTGGATACTTAACTTTAGCTATATGTTCAACCAGTTTGCAGGAGTTTAAAATATAGTAAACATTATTTAAATTAACAATAAAAAATATTTTATTTTGGCTCTGTAATGTCAGTTTAATTGAGAGTGCACATCATTGAGTATGAAAGGTTTCAGATAATTATTTACACATTTATTAAATCAGATTTACAGATTTTATGGATTTTATAGATACCTGCATATGGAAATCAAATAATCAACTATGTCATATAATTTCACTTAATAATGTTTATTGACCAGATAATCTTGTAACGGTTATCACAACCATAACAAACATACTGGCAAGTTTTGTGCTTCCGTTCTATTTATCTCCCGAGTGTCAGTTGCCTGCTGTCACACGTTAGGCTGCAGCAGATGGATATCTTGTCAATCACTGCTTTACAGACTTGTCTTGTCCCATGTGCTTCTGCTTCTCAGCTGCTTCCAAATGGTCTCAGCCAATGTCTTGCTGCACTTTTTGCTGTGCATTTGCTTTCAAACGAATTCAATTCCCTGCTGATAAAATTAATGCAACAACCTACAGTTCACCTCAAAAATCGCTGCAAGACAGTGGGATTAGAGTAAACAATACAGCCAATTTCCCTGTAACATTACAACTCTGTGTCACTGTCTAATGTATGCCTATATGAGCATATATATATATATACGATTACAATATTAATTGCACATTTTGGCTACTAATAGATTAATGGCTAATTTAAAAGTTGTAAAAAAAAAAATCTTTCTTATAATAAAAATAATATAATAATTTTATGGTTGTTCATGTCAGTTTGTATTTGCCCTAGAATAATGTAGTTACTATATTGTCTGACTAAACATATATATATATATATATATATATACATATAAAACATATATATATATATATATATATATATATATATATATATATATATATATATATATATATATATATACAGTATATATATATATGGTCACCTCCCAGTTTCTGTGAACTGTAAAGCTTTACAGTGACCTTTTTATATATTTTAGAATATCACAGAGTTTCCAGTGTGCCATTTAGGGCCAGATTATGAGTGGCGCAGTAACAGTTACGTACAAGCGATATAGAGTTTATTGTGGCTATATGAGCACATCAGCTAAAGCACTCGTTTTACAAGTTGAACGTGAACTCGATTGCTTAAGCGCAATCGAAGTTAACGCGTGTCCCCAGAACTTTGGTCAACTGTTTTGTGAAATAAGAAAGTCACAAAACACATACAAAATACTTGTTTAAATACATGTTCACAAGAACTGCTGGTGCAATGATAAATGCGTATGCTGTCTGCATTTATCGATGTGCGGCGGACATGATACGCTACATCATATCATGTCCATCCCCACTTTAATAAATGTACCCCCTAGAGTTGAATTTGCAAATACAAACACTTGACTTCCTTTAAACCAATTACCTAACTTTCCAGTAAGCTAAATAATTTATATTAGCACATTGTGAAATAATAATCGTCTAGATTACGGGTTTTGCGGTATGAGGGGTGCGGTAATAACTTGCACGTTATTGTCACCACTCACTACCCTACAGCGCTGGTATTACAGGTTTTCATAAACCTGGCGTTATCAGGCAAGAAGTGAGGGCAAAGCAAAATTGAGCTCCATACCGCACTCCAATACCAGCGCTGCTGAAAGCTGCTGTGAGCTGGTTTTACGTGCTCGTGCACGATTTCCCCATAGACATCAATGGGGAGAGCTGGCTGAAAAAAGTCTAACACCTGCAAAAAAAGCAGCGTAAAGCTCTGTAATGCAGCCCCATTGATTCCTATGGGGAAACTAAATTTATGTTTACACCTAACACCCTAACATGAACCCCCAAGCCTAAACACCCCTAATCTTACACTTATTAACCCCTAATCTGCTGCCCCCAACATCGCTGACACCTACATAATGTTATTAACCACTAATCTGCTGCTCCAGACATCGCCACCACTATAATAAACATATTAACCCCTAAACCGCCGCACTCCCGCATCGCAAACACTAGTTAAATATTATTAACCCCTAATCAGCCGCCCCTAACATCGCCGCCACCTACCTAAAGTTATTAACCCCTCATCTGCCACCCCCAATGTCGCCGCCACTATACTAAAGTTATAAACTCCTAAACCTAAGTCTAACCCTAACCCTAACACCCCCTAAATTAAATATAATTAAAATAAATCTAAATAAAAATTACTCTCATTACCTAAATAATTCCTATTTAAAACTAAATACCTGTAAACTAAACCCTAAGCTAGCTACAATATAACTAATAGTTACATTATATCTAGCTTAGGTTTTATTTTTAATGTACAGGCAAGTTTGTATTTATTTTAACTAGGTAGAATAGTTAGTAAATATCAGCCAATAGGGCAGCATATTAGGGGTTAATAACTGTAATGTAGGTTGCGGCGATGTTAGGGACAGCAGATTAGGGGTTAATAATATTTAACTAGTGTTTGCGAGGCGGGAGTGAGGCGGTTTAGGGGTTTATATTTTTATTATAGTGGCGACGATGTCAGGAGCGGCAGATTAGGGGTTAATAATTTTATTTTAGTGTTTTGATGCGGGAGAGCCTCGGTTTAGGGGTTAATAGGTAGTTTATGGGTGTTAGTGTACTTTTTAACAATTTAGTTATGTTTTTTATGCTACAGCTTTGTAGCGCAAAACTCATAACTACTGACTTTAGATTGCGTTACGAATCTTGCAGGATAGGCTGTACTGCTCCCTTTTTGGCCTCCCAGAAAAAGCTTGTAATATCAGCAATATGGAATTACCATTGAAAAAAGACTTTACGCAAATTGCGTAAGTTAATTTGCGTTAAGGCCATAAATGTGTGCAGTGCCCCTAAACCAGCCAGATTTGTAATACCAGCGGTAGTGAAAAAGCGGTAACGCTCCTTTTTCACTCATACCGCAAAACTCGTAATCTAGCCGAATGAAATTTAATTATATTAATTGGAAACAAATAAAATACATACCAGCTTCTAATATATATATATATATAATTTTTTAATAAAGTATGTGCTTCAACAAAGAAATACACAATGGAGAGCAAGCTAGCCATATTCTGCTGAAATCTCTATTTATTGCGGAATTGGAATAGGCATGAAAAATTTATATGATACTTCACAATTTTTAACTTCTTCCTTTTAATATCCAGCTGTGAGCACTGCATTGTATGTGGTTCTCCCCTGGTGAGAGTCTGGATGTGTCTATATTCTTTATGAGCTTCTCTGACAGAGGGAAAAAAAGAGTATTGCTTGGCTTTAAAGACACATAATACTGAATATTTTTCTGTCATGTATATGAAATAGTAGCAGTTAAATATCTTTAAAATTATGTTGTTTAAAAAAGGTTAAGTAAAAGTTGTTTAAATATAAAGTAAACATAGCAAAAAGTGTATAATTGAGTCATGTGACTCTGTTGCTCAGTTGCTAATATGGACTTTAAGCACAGTAACGTCCACTTAAAAAAAGAAAAGAAAAAGCACATTTTATATTTAATAGAACAGGTTTAGATGATCATGTCCCATTAACTGAACAAGTACATTAATAAATAAGCAATTATTTAGTACATTAAGAATGAATTTACTCAATGGGGCCAAATTATCAAGCTCCGAAGCTGGAAGCAGCAGTTATGAAGCAGCGGTCTTAAGACCGCTGTTCCATAACTTGTCTGCTGCCTCTGAGACTGTGGTCTGCAATCCGCCCGATCCTATATGATCGGGCTGATTGACACCCCCTGCTAGCAGCTGATTGGCCGCAAATCTGCAGGGGGCAGCATTGCACAAGCAGTTCTCGTGAACAGGGTATCATGTTGGACAGACATTGGTAAATTGGCCCCAATGGCCTCAATTATAATCCATTAGAGTTTGCCTTGTAAAAAAAAGTCATATTCAGCTCAAGTATTTTTTGGCTTCCTTTTTTATGCCTGTCCAGTTCCAATTCATTAGAAGTGTGATTGTTTAAGCCTCAAATCACATATGCGATATAATGCAAACATCAGCTTTTCTTTTACTAAGGTTAATAATCAGGCAAAATTTGAAAAAGGATTTTTAACAGGGCGTTTGACAGACATACACAAAAGCAAAACATTATTTGTGAAAGGTAAACATGACAACTAATTAGGGCAGTGTTGATGATGACTGCATAATGTCTGAATGAAATGTTTTAATTAATGATACAATTTATGATGTATGCAATTAACAGTTTTATATTTTGGGCCCTATTTAAGAAGTTTTGTCAGGACACTGTTCCCAGGCAGGGAACATGTCCACTTATGAGACTATAATCTAAAAATGGGTTTATCTGGTTTCGAGTTAGGTTTTACGTTAATATTTTAGGTTAGCTTGATGACTTCAGTATTTTCCCTTTTATTCCCTCAAATAAAAAAATAATTGTATTTCAATCCAAACTTGGACTTGAAAATCTAAGAACCTTTTCCTCATATGAATTCTGAAAATTAATCTGATGTATCTACCTAATCCATGAAGGAATTACTTTAAAAATTTAGAAAAATTATGGCAATTTTACTTTAATCATTGACAAAACTTTAAACACTAAGTCCCAGGACAACATAAATGCATTGAATCCCATTAGATATACTCTATAGTGAAATAATATTATGAGTTGCACCTTTAGTGAGTATTTTAAAAAGGTCACCAAATATTTTCAATTTTTTTTCCATATATAGATTGTTTAAGTAGAGCTGCACAGCTGGCCATCAAGAAAACTAGTCCTGATTATGAGTGGAGTGCAAACGTTTGTGAGCGAGTGATAAGGGAATTATCGTGGGTGTTTGCGCTCATCTGGCTTACCGCTGGTATTATGAGTTGAAAGTAAACACGATCGTTAGAGCACAATCGGGATTTACGCTAGAATGATTACCATGACTTCAGAGCTCTGATTAACTGTTTTGCGAAACTAAAACATGTCACAAAACACATGAAAAATACATTACAAAGTATAGTCACACTCATAATAACACTATCTAATAAAAAAATATTTTAAAAAATATTGCACATAAATATTATAAGGGCTCAAAGATATGAGCTCTCAGGTGATAAAAAACAAAAGGCAAAGGGCTTTAAAGCATACATACATATATACACATGTCTAAATATGTATATGTCTGTATGTGTATATATATATATATATATATATATATATGTATATATATATATATATATATATATATATATATATATATATATATATATATATATATATATATGTATATATATATATATATATATATTTATATATATATATATATAATATCCAGAGTTAAGAGCACTCACCGGGTCTTAGCATATATAACAATGATTCTTTATTGTGCCACTGCAGCAACAATTTGCTCCTGTCTTCCCCTCTCACTAGGGGTGGAATGTGATCTATAATCACATATCTTAAATCAGTTACCGTATGGCCAGTCAGTGCAAAATGCCAAGCTACGGTTGATCAGAACCCCTTTTATTTATGGCAGCTCTAATTGCAATAATAATACAATGGTTGGCCATACGGGTGTGGAGGTCATCTATGGTTTTACCGACATAGAATAACCCACACGGACAATACAACAAGTACACAATATGCAGGTTACCCTATTTCATATAAGTATGAAATATATATATGTATATATGATATTTGTTCATATATATATACTGTATATATATATATATATATATATATATATATACATATTTTTTTTATTAAATATATATATATATATATATATATATATAAATATATAAATATATATATATATATATATATATATATATATATATATATATATATATATATATATATATATATATCCAGTAAGCTGTGCAGAATGTCAATAACCAGCATATAAAAGGGATATCTTTAGGAACAAATGTCTTAATGACACTCATTGCTAATAACTAAGCTCATACCCATAATTGGTAACCAAATGAAGGATTCTCTTGGCCCTGACAACTTTGGCATTTATAATAATATTTAAAATAAAATAAGTAAGAATATATTACTTATTATTATTATTATTATTATTATTATAATATTTATAATATGTTTAAGAGACAAGACAACATTTCAAAAAAATATATAGGAGTTATTGAGGGCCCTATTCCCAGGAGAACTTAGAAGCTAACCAATGTTTTACATTTGTTTATTTCTATATGCAAATCAAATAAAACCTATGACAGAGTGAGCATGTGGGATAAAGGTACAACAAAAATATGTCTTATGCATTACAATAACATCCTGATCTAGCAATTAGTAAAATGTTATTATCACTCCTATCTACATTAATAAACATTTTCATAACCAACATGGGAGTTTACTCAGTATCTTGATGTCTAAACTGCAAACTGACATCTTTGCGGTTACTGTAGTTTAAGTACACTATATAAGCACATTGAAAGGAGCTATTGCTTATATCTGTAAAAAGGGAAACATATACTGAGTGGGTAGAGCAGGTCCAACTGAATTCTGTTGAACTCTTAAACTGGTGTAGTTATGATACTCAGAAGAGTTAGGTACCTCCACCTTACATAAGTCAATGTTAAATAAAATCTGTGTGTACAAAAAGTCTCTGTTTATGAAATATAACCAGTGCCTGATGACTCACAAACAGAGTTCTAGAAACACAGTGCACTCTTCTCTAAACCACTCAGAGGAGGAGCCAATGAGCTTAGTAATAATAGTCCTGTTGCTACACCAAAACTCCTTGTAACCTTGAATCCTTAACCACCAGTCCTCTGGTCTTGTGGGTGTATTACTGGGAAACAGGAGCTCTCAGCTGCTACCTTGACCTCCTTTGTTCTGCCCAGAACCCCAGAATGTCAATCACCAAGCCTGATGATCTCTCTGTTTTTCTCCAGCACAGACTCCTTGATCTTCTCTAAACTTGCAGAGGCAGAATTCTCTAGTTTGGCACCATCATTCATTTTAGCTGTACCTGCCTCTCCAGCCTGAGAAGCCTCTTTCAAATTGTCTAGCTAAGTAATATGATCATTAAGGGATCCGATCTCTGGGCTTGGAACATGTATTGTTAAAAGAGTGGAAGGTGTCAACTCAGAAGATGTCCCGCATATCTCTCCATTTCATGTCACCACAAGTTGCTCCCTTGTTGTAAAATTCCTAGCAAGCATAGCCTCTTCCGTCACCCACACCAGTTGTGTAAAACTGCCATCATACTTTTATATATATCCTGCTCCAGAATGTAAACATGATGCTTAATGAGTTGTCTCAGTTCGTCGGTCAGGTTGGAAGCAATGTTATCTTGCATGTCACTGCATACCCTGAGTTCACTATAAATGCCTACTTACTATGGGAAACAGAGCTGAGACAACTTCTTCAGCATCATTTTATACTCTGGAGCAGGAAGAATGTATTCCAGAACACAGAAGTTTTGGTTAAAAATAAACACATATACACATTCCCCAGTGCATAGCGAATCATAATACTGTGGGGTCAATTTATTAATATGCGAGCGGACATGATACAATGTAGCGTATCATGTCCGCTGCACATCGATAAATGCAGAGAGCATACGCTGTCAGCATTTATCATTGCACCAGCAGTTCTTGTGAACTGCTGGTGCAATTCTGCCCCCTGCAGATTCGTGGCCAATCAGCCGCTAGCAGGGGGTGTCAATCAACCCAATCGTATTAGATTGGGTTGATTTCTGTCCGCCGCCTCAGAGCAGGTGGACAAGTTATGGAGCAGCAGTCTTTAGAACACTGCTTCATAACTTCTGTTTCCGGCGAGCCTTCACACGAGGGCATCAAGCTCCATACGGAGCTTGATAAATTGACCCATGTAGGGGCAAATTGAGGATGGAAGGCACAGGTAAAGCAAGATTTTTCGTAGATTATTTCAAGATTGCCTCAAACTCATGGCTGCCACCCGGAAGTCCCCCCTTGATCTTTTCACTTGGAGAAGACAAATGCAGTAAGGGCTAAATTACAAGTGGAGCGGTAATTTTCATTTTCGCTATAGCAAAAACTCCTCTAGGATTTTCAATTTTGCACTAGTTGGGTTGCGCTTGTTTTACAAGTTAAAAGTAAAAGTTTTTTTTCACCAGCGGTATCCTGACTTGCGCAAAAAAACCTAAAATGTAAAATCGTGATCGCATTTGCGCTTTCCCCCATAGAAGTCAATGGAGGAAAAAAGTTGAAAAACAACACCCCATTCTCTCACGCAAACTCTATAATATATTCGCAATATCGCTAACCCAACATGAAATTATGAATATTTCATTTTCCAATGTTATTTACATAATAGAAAATGTTCTTTTTATTCATAAATAAATATTTCTACATATATCTGATGTTTTTTTAAATAAATATATATTTATTAGTAAATACATAGTTAAAAAGTTTATTAAATATGAATATGAATATTGCATAAATATGCTTTTAAATGTTTTCATCTACTTAAAGGGACAGTAAAACTAGAAAATAATGTTATATAATTCTGCACATAGTGCAGAATTATATAACATTAGCTTACCGTCATGTTTCTAAAGTGAAGGGTTATATAAATATTTTGCAACGAAAACAGAATGCCGCTCCTGGCTCTACTGAGTGGGTCTGTTTTCTTCTCCTAAGCGCATCACAGGCATGCTGTCTAGTCACAGCGCGCCCGATTGTGCTTTTAAGCTCAATGTAGCTCGCTCCCGCTCTGGTCTGGTAGTGGAAACGAGCTACATTGAGTTTAATGGAGCGATCGGGTCGGCTGTGATTAGACAGCGTGCCCAGATACGCTTAGGAGAAGAAAACAGACCCACTCAGTAGAGCCAGGAGTGGTGTTCCGTATTCATTGCAAAATATCTATATAACCCTTTGCTTTAGAAACATGGCGGTAAGCTAATATTATGTAATTCTGAACTATGTACAGAATTATATAACATTATTTGCTAGGTTTACAGTCTCTTTAACGGGAAAAGGCTCCAATGCACTTATATATATGTCTATAGGGCATATTTATAAAGCTCCGTATGGAGCTTGAAGCCCGCTGCTCCATAACCTGTCCGCCTGCTCTGAGGAGGCGGACAGACATCGCCACAATTTAACCCGACCAAATACGATCAGGTTGATTGACACCCCCCTGCTAGTGGCCGATTGGCCGCAAATCTGCAAGGGGTAGCATTGCACCAGCAGTTCACAAGAGCTGCTGGTGCAAAGCTGAATGCGGAGAGCATATTGCTCTCCGCATTCAGCGAGGTCTGTCGGACATGATCCGCAATGTTGGCCTTTGATAAATAGAGGACTATTTCTCTATACATACTGTATATATTAATATTTTATATGTGTATATATACACATATAAATACATTAATACATTTTTATACATATATATATACACATATAAATACATTAATACATTTTTATACATATATATATATATATACACATATAAATACATTAATACATTTTTATACATATATATATATATATATACACATATAAATACATTTTTATACATATATATATATATATATACACATATAAATACATTAATACATTTTTATACATATATATATATATATACACATATAAATACATTAATACATTTTTATACATATATATATACATATAAATACATTAATACATTTTTATACATATATATATATATATACACATATAAATACATTAATACTTTTTTATACATATATATACACATATAAATACATTAATACATTTTTATACATATATATATATATATACACATATAAATACATTAATACATTTTTATACATATATATATATATATATATATATATATATATATATATATATACACATATAAATACATCAATACATTTTTATACATATATATATATATATACACATATAAATACATTAATACATTTTTATACATATATATATATATATACACACATATAAATACATTAATACATATTTATACATATATATATATATATACACATATAAATACATTAATACATTTTTATACATATATATATATATATATATATATATACACATATAAATACATTAATACATTTTTATACATATATATATATATATATGTAGGATTAAGTAAAATGTGTCTCCTCAGAGACCTGAGTTGACACAAGTGATACTCTGAAGTGGGCGCTGGTCAGAAAGGTTATAGGAGATAATGGCTGCTATATAAGACAAATACTGGGAGGGTTGTAAAGCCCTAGACAGTAAGAGTAAATATATATTCAAAAGGTGGATACAGCGCCTATATGTCCAGTATACTGTAGGGGTATGTGAGGAGTATATGTTATAACAAAAAGAAGAAAAGTAAAAAGTACAATAATGTAAGAAGTACAATATTAAAAGAAAGTAAATAAAAAATAAAAAAATATTATAGTAAAAAATATATTGACATAAAACAATAAATAATGAATGAAAGTCCAGCTAAAGATGGCATATAAAATATATGAACTTAGAAATAGTGTTCATAGAAGTCCTGGAGATGATATAATTCGTAATAAGTCTCCAGATGTAGTAGTTATATAGATTATAGTTGGTATATACTACCCTTACCAGATATTACCTCAATCGAATGAGGTAAGTATGCCGCACTGGGGGTATATATAGATGATTGGATTTCCTCCTTGTATTCTGCTGTGGTGCCTCTTGTGATGTTCGTTAACCTCTTGGAGTATGCAGGGATATGTTTCTGACGGTGAGTTGATCCCTTGCACTTCCTATGGGTTAGTGGTTGGCCTCTTGGAGTGCTCTTTCTGTTCTGGTATTGACTGGTTGGAGCTGAGCGGAGTATACTTTCACACAGCGTGCAGCTAGTCCGAGCCCGGTCGGCAATAGACACTGATGTCAGTTCCGTGTGTCAGGTTAGTGCGCGCTGTGCAGGCTTCTTAGTTGCGGTTCTCAACCAAGCGTGCAGCGTCACACGCCAAGCTGTCAGATTTGTGAGGCTAACCAACCAGGTGTGGTAGACGGAGCTTCAGCCTATTTAAGGTCTCTACAGAAATACCTACCTAAAGATTCAAGCCTTTCAGCGTCTCCTCTCAGTTTCCAGTGAACTCCGCCTGCATAATATCTGGTTGGTTAGCCTCACAAATCTGACAGCTTGGCGTGTGACGCTGCACGCTTGGTTGAGAACCGCAACTAAGAAGCCTGCACAGCGCGCACTAACCTGACACACGGAACTGACATCAGTGTCTATTGCCGACCGGGCTCGGACTAGCTGCACGCAGTGTGAAAGTATACTCCGCTCAGCTCCAACCAGTCAATACCAGAACAGAAAGAGCACTCCAAGAGGCCAACCACTAACCCATAGGAAGTGCAAGAGATCAACTCACCGTCAGAAACATATCCCTGCATACTCCAAGAGGTTAACGAACATCACAAGAGGCACCACAGCAGAATACAAGGAGGAAATCCAATCATCTATATATACCCCCAGTGCGGCATACTTACCTCATTCGATTGAGGTAATATCTGGTAAGGGTAGTATATACCAACTATAATCTATATAACTACTACATCTGGAGACTTATTACGAATTATATCATCTCCAGGACTTCTATGAACACTATTTCTAAGTTCATATATTTTATATGCCATCTTTAGCTGGACTTTCATTCATTATTTATTGTTTTATGTCAATATATTTTTTACTATAATATTTTTTTATTTTTTATTTACTTTCTTTTAATATTGTACTTCTTACATTATTGTACTTTTTACTTTTCTTCTTTTTGTTATAACATATACTCCTCACATACCCCTACAGTATACTGGACATATAGGCGCTGTATCCACCTTTTGAATATATATATATATATATATATACACATATAAATACATTAATACATTTTTATACATATATATATATACACATATAAATACATTAATACATTTTTATACATATATATATACACATATAAATACATTAATACATTTTTATACATATATATATATATACACATATAAATACATTAATACATTTTTATACATATATATATATACACATATAAATACATTAATACATTTTTATACATATATATATATATATACACATATAAATACATTAATACATTTTTATACATATATATATATATACACATATAAATACATTAATACATTTTTATACATATATATATACACATATAAATACATTAATACATTTTTATACATATATATATATATACACATATAAATACATTAATACATATTTATACATATATATATATATATATATATATATATACACATATAAATACATTAATACATATTTATACATATATATATATATATACACATATAAATACATTAATACATTTTTATACATATATATATATATACACATATAAATACATTAATACATTTTTATACATATATATATATATACACATATAAATACATTAATACATTTTTATACATATATATATATATACACATATAAATACATTAATACATTTTTATACATATATATATACACATATAAATACATTAATACATTTTTATACATATATATATATACACATATAAATACATTAATACATTTTTATACATATATATATATACACATATAAATACATTAATACATTTTTATACATATATATATATATACACATATAAATACATTAATACATTTTTATACATATATATATATATATATATATATATACACATATAAATACATTAATACATATTTATACATATATATATATACACATATAAATACATTAATACATTTTTATACATATATATATATACACATACATATATTTGTTTAGACATGTACAGTATATGTTTGTACAGTATCTCAGTGTTAAAGTCCTTTGCCTGCCTTTTTTTCTAACATCCGAGATCTCATATCTTTGAGCATTTATAACTTTTGTGTGAAATTTTGTAAAAAATCATTTTTATTAGACAGTGTTATTATAAGTGTAAGTGTACTTTGTAATGTATTTTTGATATGTTTTGTGAAACTTTTTTGCTCAGCGAAACAGTTAACCAGAGCTCTGAGGTTGCGGTTAAGTTTCTAGCATAAATCATTCAACTTGTAATAAGAATGCAATCTAAACAGAGTGCAAAATAGTTTATGCTCCATTTGTAAGCTAGTCCTAAATCTTCTAATTTGAAAGTATCAAAGTCAAATCTTTTTTGAACTCTGTAGGACATATTCTTCTCACACAGTACTTGATTTCTTTTTAATTCTCCATTGCCACCATAAGATCTACTTCTAGACTTCCAAATTTCTTGAAAACTATAATGAGAACATCCATTGTATGGAGTGAATAATCACAATATCTGCATTCCAATTCTTGGAATTTAAATGTGAAGGATAGTGATCTCTATGGGGCCCATTTATCAAGCTCTGTATGGAGCTGAGCAGGTGGACAGACATTGCGGGAAATCAACCCGATCAAATACGATCGGGTTGATTGACACCCCCTTCTAGCGGCCGATTGGCTGCGAATCTGCAGGGGGCGGTGTTTCATCAGCAGTTCACAAGAGCTGCTGGTGCAATGCTGAATGCGGAGAGCGTATTGCTCTCCGCTTGCAGCGATGTCTGTCAGACATGATCCGCTGATCGGATCATGTCGGACAGACATTTGTTAAATAGGCCCCTATGCAGTTAATTGCAGCTCAATTCAGGAAGTAAAACAATTCAGTGCATATTTGGTGTGAGTTCCCACAATGATTTGAATGTCCAGTCATGCAGAAACAACCTGGGAACAACAACACATTAGATATTTAGATTTTTTTAAATAAATTGAAAGCCTTATGTGGATCTAACAAACTAAGGCCTAGATTTGGAGTTCGGCGGTAAAAGGGCTGTTAACGCTCCGCGGGCTTTTTTCTGGCCGCACCATAAATTTAACTCTGGTATCGAGAGTTTAATCAAATGCTGCGTTAGGCTCCAAAAAAGGAGCGTAGAGCATTTTTACCGCAAATGCAACTCTCGATACCAGAGTTGCTTACGGACGCGGCCGGCCTCAAAAACGTGCTCGTGCACGATTCTCCCATAGGAAACAATGGGGCTGTTTGAGCTGAAAAAAAACCTAACACCTGCAAAAAAGCAGCGTTCAGCTCCTAACGCAGCCCCATTGTTTCCTATGGGGAAACACTTCCTACGTCTGCACCTAACACCCTAACATGTACCCCGAGTCTAAACACCCCTAACCTTACACTTATTAACCCCTAATCTGCCGCCCCCGCTATCGCTGACCCCTGCATATTTTTTTTAACCCCTAATCTGCCGCTCCGTAAACCGCCGAACCTACGTTATCCCTATGTACCCCTAATCCGCCTCACTAACCCTATCATAAATAGTATTAACCCCTAATCTGCCCTCCCTAACATCGCCGACACCTACCTTCAATTATTAACCCCTAATCTTCCGATCGGAGCTCACCGCTATTCTAATAAATGGATTAACCCCTAAAGCTAAGTCTAACCCTAACACTAACACCCCCCTAAGTTAAATATAATTTTTATCTAACGAAATAAATTAACTCTTATTAAATAAATTATTCCTATTTAAAGCTAAATACTTACCTGTAAAATAAACCCTAATATAGCTACAATATAAATTATAATTATATTATAGCTATTTTAGGATTAATATTTATTTTACAGGCAACTTTGTAATTATTTTAACCAGGTACAATAGCTATTAAATAGTTAAGAACTATTTAATAGTTACCTAGTTAAAATAATAACAAATTTACCTGTAAAATAAATCCTAACCTAAGATATAATTAAACCTAACACTACCCTATCAATAAAATAATTAAATAAACTACCTACAATTACCTACAATTAACCTAACACTACACTATCAATAAAATAATTAAACACAATTCCTACAAATAAATACAATTAAATAAACTAGCTAAAGTACAAAAAATAAAAAAGAACTAAGTTACAGAAAATAAAAAAATATTTACAAACATAAGAAAAATATTACAACAATTTTAAACTAATTACACCTACTCTAAGCCCCCTAATAAAATAACAAAGCCCCCCAAAATAAAAAATTCCCTACCCTATTCTAAATTAAAAAAGTTACAAGCTCTTTTACCTTACCAGCCCTGAACAGGGCCCTTTGCGGGGCATGCCCCAAGAAGTTCAGCTCTTTTGCCTGTAAAAAAAAACATATAATACCCCCCCCCAACATTACAACCCACCACCCACATACCCCTAATCTAACCCAAACCCCCCTTAAATAAACCTAACACTAATCCCCTGAAGATCTTCCTACCTTGTCTTCACCATCCAGGTATCACCGATCCGTCCTGGCTCCAAGATCTTCATCCAACCCAAGCGGGGGTTGGCGATCCATAATCCGGTGCTGAAGAGGTCCAGAAGAGGCTCCAAAGTCTTCCTCCTATCCGGCAAGAAGAGGACATCCGGACCGGCAAACATCTTCTCCAAGCGGCATCTTCGATCTTCTTCCATCCGGAGCGAAGCGGCAGGATCCTGAAGACCTCCAGCGCGGAACATCCATCCGGACCGACGACTGAACGACGAATGACTGTTCCTTTAAGGGACGTCATCCAAGATGGCGTCCCTCGAATTCCGATTGGCTGATAGGATTCTATCAGCCAATCGGAATTAAGGTAGGAATTTTCTGATTGGCTGATGGAATCAGCCAATCAGAATCAAGTTCAATCCGATTGGCTGATCCAATCAGCCAATCAGATTGAGCTAGCATTCTATTGGCTGTTCCGATCAGCCAATAGAATGCGAGCTCAATCTGATTGGCTGATTGGATCGGCCAATCGGATTGAACTAGATTCTGATTGGCTGATTCCATCAGCCAATCAGAAAATTCCTACCTTAATTCCGATTGGCTGATAGAATCCTATCAGCCAATCGGAATTCGAGGGACGCCATCTTGGATGACGTCCCTTAAAGGAACAGTCATTCGTCGTTCAGTCGTCGGTCCGGATGGATGTTCCGCGCTGGAGGTCTTTAGGATCCTGCCGCTTCGCTCCGGATGGAAGAAGATCGAAGATGCCGCTTGGAGAAGATGTTTGCCGGTCTGGATGTCCTCTTCTTGCCGGATAGGAGGAAGACTTTGGAGCCTCTTCTGGACCTCTTCAGCACCGGATTATGGATCGCCAACCCCCGCTTGGGTTGGATGAAGATCTTGGAGCCAGGACGGATCGGTGATACCTGGATGGTGAAGACAAGGTAGGAAGATCTTCAGGGGATTAGTGTTAGGTTTATTTAAGGGGGGTTTGGGTTAGATTAGGGGTATGTGGGTGGTGGGTTGTAATGTTGGGGGGGGGGTATTGTATGTTTTTTTTTACAGGCAAAAGAGCTGAACTTCTTGGGGCATGCCCCGCAAAGGGCCCTGTTCAGGGCTGGTAAGGTAAAAGAGCTTGTAACTTTTTTAATTTAGAATAGGGTAGGGAATTTTTTATTTTGGGGGGCTTTGTTATTTTATTAGGGGGCTTAGAGTAGGTGTAATTAGTTTAAAATTGTTGTAATATTTTTCTTATGTTTGTAAATATTTTTTTATTTTCTGTAACTTAGTTCTTTTTTATTTTTTGTACTTTAGCTAGTTTATTTAATTGTATTTATTTGTAGGAATTGTGTTTAATTAATTTATTGATAGTGTAGTGTTAGGTTAATTGTAGGTAATTGTAGGTAGTTTATTTAATTAATTTATTGATAGGGTAGTGTTAGGTTTAATTATATCTTAGGTTAGGATTTATTTTACAGGTAAATTTGTTATTATTTTAACTAGGTAACTATTAAATAGTTCTTAACTATTTAATAGCTATTGTACCTGGTTAAAATAATTACAAAGTTGCCTGTAAAATAAATATTAATCCTAAAATAGCTACAATATAATTATAATTTATATTGTAGCTATATTAGGGTTTATTTTACAGGTAAGTATTTAGCTTTAAATAGGAATCATTTATTTAATAAGAGTTAATTTATTTCGTTAGATAAAAATTATATTTAATTTAGGGGGGTGTTAGTGTTAGGGTTAGACTTAGCTTTAGGGGTTAATCAATTTATTAGAATAGCGGTGAGCTCCGCTCGGCAGATTAGGGGTTAATAATTGAAGGTAGGTGTCGGCGATGTTAGGGAGGGCAGATTAGGGGTTAATACTATTTATGATAGGGTTAGTGAGGCGGATTAGGGGTTCATAACTTTATTATAGTAGCGCTCAGGTCCGCTCGGCAGATTAGGGGTTAATAAATGTAGGCAGGTGTCGGCGACGTTGAGGGGGGCAGATTAGGGGTTAATAAATATAATATAGGGGTCAGCGATGTTAGGGCAGCAGATTAGGGGTACATAGGGATAACGTAGGTGGCGGCGATTTGCGGTCGGAAGATTAGGGGTTAATTATTTTAAGTAGCTGGCGGCGACGTTGTGGGGGGCAAGTTAGGGGTTAATAAATATAATATAGGGGTCGGCGGGGTTAGGGGCAGCAGATTAGGGGTACATAAGTATAACGTAGGTGGCGGTCGGCAGATTAGGGGTTAAAAATTTTAATCGAGTGGCGGCGATGTGGGGGGACCTCGGTTTAGGGGTACATAGGTAGTTTATGGGTGTTAGTGTACTTTAGGGTACAGTAGTTAAGAGCTTTATGAACCGGCGTTAGCCAGAAAGCTCTTAACTCCTGCTATTTTCAGGCGGCTGGAATCTTGTCGTTAGAGCTCTAACGCTCACTTCAGAAACGACTCTAAATACCAGCGTTAGAAAGATCCCATTGAAAAGATAGGCTACGCAAATGGCGTAGGGGGATCTGCGGTATGGAAAAGTCGCGGCTGAAAAGTGAGCGTTAGACCCTTTAATCACTGACTCCAAATACCAGCGGGCGGCCAAAACCAGCGTTAGGAGCCTCTAACGCTGGTTTTGACGGCTACCGCCGAACTCCAAATCTAGGCCTAAGAAATGGAATACCTTCTATTGCTGTTAGCCATAACAGCATTAATTGACATGCAATTCACAAAAGGAGGCATCACATGCATGATCCTGGAAATGTTTAACAAGTGTAACAATAACATGTTTGATGGAATTAGATATTTTTGGACAGGTTAAGATGAGCAAATTACCTGAAAGTACAAGAGGTATTGAACAATATGCAAAATAAAGATTTTTTTCAAAAGATCTTGTCGAGTGTGAGACAAAATTAACTTTGTGGAAGAGACTTCTAACAAATAAACACAATCATTTTAAATCTGTGGTCTAATAAACTTGAAAACAACGCCCCTAGAAGAAAAACAAAACAAAAACTCAAGCTACCATTTAAAGATTTACTAACGAAAGAAAACTTGACTTTCCTTATTGATAGCGTTAGAGCAAGATTTTTAGGAATCTGATTTTTTTTATTTTTTATGAAAGAATGACCTCTTACCTCAGATGAACCATTCTTAAAATTCAACATATTATGCTGAGGAAGAAAATGACACTGATATCTTTGATAAATTAATTTAAGGCTAGGTACGAAATATTTGATTTTATATTTTATGTGAAAAGCCTGTATGTGACAAAAATGAATAGCTACAATTAGGAACCAAATAATGTGTTAATATGGCATTATAGATAAAAAAGATAGCAAACTGAAAAAAAAAAATGTTAATTAGAGAGAAATAAGGTTTCAGCTGTCATAGACCATTTCTCATATACTGCAGCAAGACCTTAAAGTATGATTAGTGGAACATTAAATACATAAACCTTAAACATTTTCATTCTCAGAATATGTGAAGAGTAGAAGAGTTTCAGAAAAAAAGAATGACCCCTAAGAAAGAAACTAGAAAAACACTGTACATGAAAATCAGATCAACCAAATCATTAGAATGTGGTGAAACATTAAGGACCAGATTACAAGTGGAGCAATATTTAACGCTGTTTGCCGTACATCAATCACTCGACGGCAACCGTGGCACACCAAACAGACCAGATATCTTCAGCGATGTTCACTGGCTGCTGAATGGCAGTGGAAAAAATCATGCACCTGTGCTGATTTCCAGCATTATAAATTCATACTTAAGTCCTACCACTCTGTGCTCCGCCTGGCCAAACAAGTCTATTTTTCCTCCCTTGTGTCATCTCACGCATCCAACCCCAGAAAGCTGTTCTTAACCTTTAACTCCCTTCTACGTCCGCCTGCACCCCTGCCCACTACCAACCTCACTGCTCAGATTATTGCTGATCACTTCAAAAATAAAATTGACACCATTAGAAAATATATCTGAACCTCACACCCCTCAAACCCAGCAATCCTCAAACCCCTTCTATTAACAAAACTCTATGCTACTTCCCTCCTGTAACAGAGGAAGAAGCCTCTGTACTCCTACCCTTGGCTCATCTCACAACCTGCCCACTTGACCCTATTCCTTCACAACTTCTTCCCTCTCTGTTTCACTAACCCCTACCCTAACTTATCTCTTTAACCAATCTCTCACCGCTGGCACATTTCCTGATACATTCAAGCATGCGTCAATCATACCAATCCTAAAAAAAGCCTTCGCTTGACCCCTCCACGCCTTCTAACTATCGACCGGTCTTCTTACTTCCCTTCGCTTCAAAATTATTGGAACGACTGGTTTATAATCGGCTAACTACATTTCTCACAACTAACTCCTTACTTGATCCACTACAATCTGGTTTCCGCCCTAAACACTCAACAGAAACTGCTCTTGCTAAAGTAACAAATGACCTGTTATCAGCTAAAGCAAAAGGCCACTACTCCTTACTAATTCTTCTTGACTTATCCCCTACTTTTGACACAGTCAATTCACCTCTCCTCCTAAAAATACTGCATTAATTTGGCATCCAAGACACACCCCTTTCCTGGTTGGCCTCATATCTCTCAAACCGCTCATTTTCAGTTTCCTTTAACAACATATTTTGTTATCCTATGCCTCTCTCAAGGCTCTGTCTTGGGCCCCTTACTTTTCTCTCTATATACATCATCACTTGGAAAACTTATAGCCTCCTTTGGATTCCAGTACTACTTATATGCTGATGATACCCAAATCTATCTTTCCTCTCCTGATATTTCTCCCTCTTTACTCAACCAGATTTCCAACTGCCTCTCTGCAATTTCCTCTTGGATGTCTTCACACTACCTCCAACTCAATCTGTCCAAAACTGAGCTGCTTCTTATCCCCCCCCTCTTCAAGACAACCAGATTTCCAACTGCCTCTCTGCAATTTCCTCTTGGATGTCTTCACACTACCTCCAACTCAATCTGTCCAAAACTGAGTTGCTTCTTATCCCCCCCCTCTTCGAGACATCCAACACCTGACATTTCTCTGATGGTTCGAGACTCTATTCTCAACACCTCACCCCAGGTCCGCTGTCTTGGAGTAACACTAGACTCAGAGCTCACATTTAACCAACATATACACGCACTTACCAAATCCTGCTGTTTACACCTACGCAACATTTCCAGAATACGTCCCTTCCTTACTCAAAAATCTAAAAAAATACTTATTCATTCCCTTATTTTGTCACGATTAGTTATTGCAATCTACTCCTAAATGGCCTTCCAAAACACCGCCTCTTCTCTCTCCAATCTTTTATGAATGTTTCTGCTAGACTCATCTATCTAAGTCACTGATGTACATCAGCTGCTCCGCTCTGCCAGTCTCTACACTGGCTCCCCATACACTCCAGAATACAATTTAAAGTATTAACCCTAATTTACAAAGCACTCAACAGTCTAACTCTCTACTATATTTCCTCTCTTATCATGAAATATTCCCCATCCCGTCCTCTTCGATCAACCTCTGACCTACGTCTCTCCACTCCTGTTATCTCTATGTCCCACTCCCGCCTCCAAGACTTCGCAAGTGCTGCTTCTGTCCTCTGGAACTCTCTACCCCACTCCATAAAACTGTCCCCAACCTTGTATAGCTTCAGACGCTTCTTGAAAACCTACCTATTCAGAGAGGCTTACCATCTCTCCTCCATCCCTCATCCGAACCAAACTAATACATGAACTGCCTGACTCACTGCTGCAACTACAACAGATGTGACAAGCTACCCCAACCTTATGTCTCTGCACCCTAAACCTGTAGTCTGTGAGCTCTCAGGAGCAGGGCCCTCTTCCTCCAGTACTAGTTTTGTTATGTTTTGTATTTTATCACAAATCCTTGTCATTGTATACCTCTATCATTGTACCCAGTGCTTCGGAATTTGGCGGCACTATGCAAATAAATGATAATAATAATAATAATAACGCAAACTGTTTCCACTTGTGCTCTAATTCAATGCTCATAAATAGCTGATAACAGGCAACAACATATTCCTCCATAGAAGTTAATGGAGCAAAAAAACTGGGGAAAAAAATAACACCCTACTCAAACGCAAACCCGATCGCATATTCTCAAGTGCGCTAACCCGACATAAAAATATTAATATTTCCCATTCCAATGTTCTTCACATAGCAGAATATGTTCTATCTATTCATAGACACATATTTCTCTATATAGATATGATGGTACAATATATATCTATAACTATATGATTATAAATATATATATATATATATATATATATATATATATATATATATACAGTATAACATTTTATTAAATATGAATATTGCATAAATATGTTTTTACATGTTTTCAGCTACTTAACTGCAAAGGGCTCCATTGTACATATATATATATATATATATATATATATATATATATATTTGTGTGTACATTTGTAATTATGTGTTTATATGTGTATATATGTCTGTAAATACATATATACACATATAAATACATAGATACATATGTAAACACATATAAACACACACACGCACATAAATATATATATTTATTTATATATATATATATACATACACAGTATATAGTATATATATATATATATATATATATATATATATATATATATATATATATATATATATATATATATATGTATTGTATATAAATGCATATACATATTTAGACATGTCTATGTATGTATCTCAATGTTAAAGCCCTTTGCCTGCCTTTTTTTCTAGCATATCTTAGAGCCCTTATAACTTTTTTTTTTAAATAATTTTTACCAGATAGTGTTATTATGAATGTAATTGTACTTTGTAATGTATTAACCAGAGCTCTGAGGACAAGGTAATCATTCTAGTGGAACAAATACATGGAAAGGGGAGAAGCCCTGTAACAGTTCTATTTACTCTGAGTGGACACAATGGGCTAGATTATGAGTGGCGTGCTAACAGTGCACAAGCAATAAGAGGTTTATCTTGGCTATTTGCACACGTCCAAAGTAGTGCAGTATTACGAGTTGAAGGTAAACACATTCGCTTTAGCGCAATTTAATTTAAAGCGAGTTGGGAAAGAGCGACCTCAGAGCTCTGGTTAACTGTTAAGCTCAGTTTTCACAAAAGGTACTGCAAAATATATCAAGCATTATAAATAGCTTTGTCTCTTTTCTTTTCTCAAAGTTACTAAGCATAAAATATCAATCAATAATCAATGAATACCGACACCTTTGATTTGAGTACTAGTACCATTTTTTTGTTTACGCGAGACAAAAAAATTGTACAAAACATATAAAAATTACATTAATTTAAACATACAGTTACACTCATAATAACACTGCCTAATAAAAATGATTAATAAAAAAAATGCATTAAAAAGGGCTCAAATATATGAGGTCTCAGGTGTTAGAAAATAAAGGACTGCATAGGGCTTTAACATAAAGATACATTAATACATTAATACACATGACTAAGGACCAGAATACGAGTGGATCAATATCGTTACTGTGAGGAGCGTAATCAAGAGATTACGGTGTTCTTTATGCTCAAATCCATATTACAAGTGGTGCTCTGTTTAAATTTCAGCAAGTTCAGTTGCGACAATGTCTGCTATTTTTAATATAATATAACATATTTGATAGTATGTTATATTATCCCATGAGAATATACACTCTTTAGTTCATTTATTGGTGTGACATATACTGTCTGTGTGTGTATGTATATATATATATATATATATATATATATCGGTTGGATATTAATCAAGGGCGCCCCCTATTTATATTTTGCATCAGCCAATAGTATGAAAGCTTTTTTTATTGGCTGATTTAAATTTGAAAATCAGCCAATAAGAATGCAAGGGTAGACCTATATAATGGGGGTACAATATATTCAACATTCAGTGTGTGACTAGTGACTGCATGAAGAGGATGTCGGGGACGGAATATCTGAAAAAAGAAGATGGAGGAAGATAGAAGACAACAGTGAGGATGAAGATGGACGGCCACCACCTAGATGAAGATGGACTGCCGCCAGGATTAAGATGGACTGCCATAGCCACGTAGGAGCTGGATCAATTTTGTGTTTGGGGTTTAGTTATAGGATTTCTTGGGGTGTTTTTGTTTGTTTTTTTGCACAGCTAAAGAGCTAAATGGCCTTCTAAGGGCAATGCCCAGCCAAATGCCCTTTTTAGGGCAATTTTTAGAGTAGGTTTTTTTTTAGATAGCCTTTTTTAGGGAGTGGGGAGTTACTTGTAGAATGGTGTAGTGTTTTTTGTGAAAAAGAGCTAAATCACTTTAGTTTAGTTTTAGTATAGACATAACTGTTTTTTTTATTTTTAGTAATTTGTTTTTTTCTGTAATGGTAGATGTTTTTAATTTCTGTAATTATCTATATATATAATTAAAAAAAAAAATTCACATGATTTTTTTTTAGTGGGGACGTTGAGGTGGGCTATGTGGCGGTTTAGGGGTTAATAGTGTACTGGGGACGTTGCGGTGGGGTATGTGGTTAGGGGTTAATAGTGTAGTGGTGTTAGGGGTCAAATGCTGTTTGTGTATGTCTGGTTAGCACACGAGTGAAAACATTTACTTTTAACTTGTAATGCATGTGCTTGACGTGCACAAAGAGCAGAAATCAAGCGTAGTTAGTTATTGCCACTGTAATGTAGCCCTTAATAAATATATATATGTTTATATGTATACAGAAGAGAGAAGCGCTCTAACAGGAACGAACAACAGCTCATCAGCTAGTTCTCTGGCGATTTACCACCTGGAGCAGCCTCTTTTAGACCAGTGTGCCTTTCACATTGGAAAACTATCCTGAAGCATATCAGTCTGATCCCGCCAGTTAAGGTCAGTCCAGCCCCGAAATACCAGGCAATTATCCTTTGAACAAGGAACATGACAACCCCAGACGATCGTTTCGGCCTATTGGGCCTCATCGGTGAGGTGCAGCCACATCCCTCTAAGTAAGCACTGGCCAAGGAGTCCATATCTGGTTGCCCCTAACACCCATAGGGAGACTTCCCCAGGGTCATAATTAATTTGCATACAGAAGAGAGAAGCGCTCTAACAGGAACGAACAACAGCTCGTCAGCTAGTTCTCTGGCGATTTACCACCTGGAGCAGCCTCTTTTAGACCAGTGTGCCTTTCACATTGGAAAACTATCCTGAAGCATATCAGTCTGATCCCGCCAGTTAATGTCAGTCCAGCCCCGAAATACCAAGCAATTCTCCTTTGAACAAGGAACATGACAACCCCAGACGATCGTTTCGGCCTATTGGGCCTCATCGGTGAGGTGCAGCCACATTCCTCTAAGCAAGCACTGGCCAAGGAGTCCATATCTGGTTGCCCCAAACACCCATAGGGAGACTTCCCCAGGGTCATAATTAATTTGCATACAGAAGAGAGAAGCGCTCTAACAGGAACGAACAACAGCTCATCAGCTAGTTCTCTGGCGATTTACCACCTGGAGCAGCCTCTTTTAGACCAGTGTGCCTTTCACATTGGAAAACTATCCTGAAGCATATCAGTCTGATCCCGCCAGTTAAGGTCAGTCCATCCCCGAAATACCAGGCAATTCTCCTTTGAACAAGGAACATGACAACCCCAGACGATCATTTCGGCCTATTGGGCCTCATCGGTGAGGTGCAGCCACATTCCTCTAAGCAAGCACTGGCCAAGGAGTCCATATCTGGTTGCCCCTAACACCCATAGGGAGACTTCCCCAGGGTCATAATTAATTTGCATACAGAAGAGAGAAGCGCTCTAACAGGAACGAACAACAGCTCATCAGCTAGTTCTCTGGCGATTTACCACCTGGAGCAGCCTCTTTTAGACCAGTGTGCCTTTCACATTGGAAAACTATCCTGAAGCATATCAGTCTGATCCCGCCAGTTAAGGTCAGTCCAGCCCCGAAATACCAGGCAATTCTCCTTTGAACAAGGAACATGACAACCCCAGACGATCGTTTCGGCCTATTGGGCCTCATCGGTGAGGTGCAGCCACATTCCTCTAAGCAAGCACTGGCCAAGGAGTCCATATCTGTTTGCCCCTAACACCCATAGGGAGACTTCCCCAGGGTTCATAATTAATTTGCATACAGAAGAGAGAAGCGCTCTAACAGGAACGAACAACAGCTCATCAGCTAGTTCTCTGGCGATTTACCACCTGGAGCAGCCTCTTTTAGACCAGTGTGCCTTTCACATTGGAAAACTATCCTGAAGCATATCAGTCTGGACCCGCCAGTTAAGGTCAGTCCAGCCCCGAAATACCAGGCAATTCTCCTTTGAACAAGGAACATGACAACCCCAGACGATCGTTTCGGCCTATTGGGCCTCATCGGTGAGGTGCAGCCACATTCCTCTAAGCAAGCACTGGCCAAGGAGTCCATATCTGGTTGCCCCTAACACCCATAGGGAGACTTCCCCAGGGTCATAATTAATTTGCATACAGGAACGAACAACAGCTCATCAGCTAGTTCTCTGGCGATTTACCACCTGGAGCAGCCTCTTTTAGACCAGTGTGCCTTTCACATTGGAAAACTATCCTGAAGCATATCAGTCTGATCCCGCCAGTTAAGGTCAGTCCAGCCCCGAAATACCAGGCAATTCTCCGCCCCCAACGTCGCCGCCACTATAATAAAAATATTAACCCCAAAATTGCCGCACTCCCACCTCGCAAACATTAGTTAAATATGATTAACCCCTAATCTGCCGTCCCTAACATCGCCGCCACCTACCTACATTTATTAACCCCTAATCTGCCTCCCCAGACGATCGTTTCGGCCTATTGGGCCTCATCGGTGAGGTGCAGCCACGTTCCTCTAAGCAAGCACTGGCCAAGGAGTCCATATCTGGTTGCCCCTAACACCCATAGGGAGACTTCCCCAGGGTCATAATTAATTTGCATACAGAAGAGAGAAGCGCTCTAACAGGAACGAACAACAGCTCATCAGCTAGTTCTCTGGCGATTTACCACCTGGAGCAGCCTCTTTTAGACCAGTGTGCCTTTCACATTGGAAAACTATCCTGAAGCATATCAGTCTGATCCCGCCAGTTAAGGTCAGTCCAGCCCCGAAATACCAGGCAATTCTCCTTTGAACAAGGAATATGTTTATATGTGTGTACATATGTATTTATATGTGCATATATGTATTTACAGACATATATACACACATAAACACATAAATACATATTTATACACACTGTATATAAATGTATAGGAGCCCTTTGCACTTAAGTAGATGAAAATCATATTTATGCAATATTCATATTTAATTAAGTGTTCTACAGTATATTTACTGTAAATATTTCACATTCCAATGTTCTTCACATAGGGGGATATGTTCCAAGTATATTTATATAGATTTTCCTATATATATCTGTATATATCTATACCTTTATTTAACAATCTATGGCCTAAATTACGAGTTTTGCGTTAGAGGCTATGCGGTGCTAAAGAGCAGTTTTGTCTCACCGCTCATTTACATGCAGTTGCTGGTATTACGAGTTTTCAGAAATCCGTCGTTAAAAGACAAGAAGTAAGCGTTGAGCAAAATTTTGCTCATTACCGCACTCCAATACCAGCGCTGCTTAAGTCAGCGGTGAGCTGGTCGTATGTGCTCGTGCACGATTTCCCCATAGGAATCAACGGGAAGAGCCGACTGAGAAAAAGTCTAACACATGAAAAAAAGCAGCATAAAACTCACTAACGCAGCCTTATTGATTCCTATGGGGAAATAAAAGTTATGTTTACACCTAACACCCTAACATGAACCTAGAGTCTAAACACCCCTAATCTTACACTTATTAACCCCTAATCTGCCGCCCCTGACATCGCCGACACCTGCATTATATTTATTAACCTCTAATCTGCCGCCCCCAACGTCGCCGCCACTATAATAAAAATATTAACCCCAAAATTGCCGCACTCCCACCTCGCAAACATTAGTTAAATATGATTAACCCCTAATCTGCAGTCCCTAACATCGCCGCCACCTACCTACATTTATTAACCCCTAATCTGCCTCCCCCAACGTCGCCGCCACTATACTAAATATATTAACCCCTAAACCTAAGTCTAACCCTAACACCCCCTATCTTAAATATAATTAAAATAAATCTAAATAAAATTACTATAATTAACTAAATAATTCCTATTGAAAACTAAATACTTACCTATAAAATAAACCCTAACTAGCTAGAATATAGCTAATAGTTACAATGGGGGGTAGTTATCAACGTGTCAACTTTCCTGCCTTCACCGGCCCAATACGCCCGCCTAAGCTCGCCTCACATCGCCGCCGCGGACCTGAAAAAATTCGCCTAAGTTATCAAGTAAAGCTGTCAAAAAGCCGCGGGGCGATGAGCAGCGGACTGTGAGAGTTATCACTCATCCGATCTCGCTGCTCTTCGGCTGTTTGACAGCTTTCTTGCTAGTCTGTCACTAAGCACTCACACTAAACTACACTGTTCTACCCCCTATACCGGCGCCCCCGGAGCCCCCCGCAACTAAATAAAGTTACTAACCCCTAAACCGCCGCTCCTAGACCCCGCCGCAAGTCTTATAAATGTATTAACCCTTAAAACCGCCGCTCCCGGACACCGCTGCCACCTACATTATACCTAGTAACCCCTATCCTGCCCCCCTATACCGTCGCCCTCTATAATAAAGTTATTAACCACTATCCTGCTGATCCCGCAACTCGCCGCAAATAAATAAATAGTTTAACCCCTAAACCGCCGCTCCCTGAACCCGCCGCAACCTATATTAAATTTATTAACCCCTATCCTGCTCCCCCTACACCGTTGCCACCTATAATAAATTTATTAACCCCTATCCTGCCCCCCACTACACCGCCGCCACTGTAATAAAATTATTAACCCCTAAACCTAAGTCTAACACTAACCCTAACACCCCCCTAACTTAAATATTAATTAAATAAATCTAAATAATATTTCTATTATGAACTAAATTAATCCTATTTAAAACTAAATACTTACCTATAAAATAAACCCTAATATAGCTACAATATAAATAATAATTATATTGTAGCTATCTTAGGATTTATTTTCATTTTACAGGTACCTTTCAATTTATTTTAACTAGGTACAATAGCTATTAAATAGTTATTAACTATTTAATAGCTTACCTAGCTAAAATAAAGAGAAATTTACCTGTAAAATAAAAACTAACCTAAGTTACAATTACACCTAACACTACACTATACTTTAATAAATTATTCCTATTTAAAACTAAATACTTACCTGTAAAATAAACACTAAGATAGCTACAATATAATTAATAATTACATTGTAGCTATCTTAGGATGTATATTTATTTTACAGGTAACTTTGTATTTATTGTAGCTAGTTAGAATAGTTATTAAATAGTTATTAACTATTTAATAACTACCTAGCTAAAAGAAATACAAAATTACCTGTAATATAAATCCTAGCCTAAGTTACAATTAAACCTAACACTACACTATCATTACATTAATTAAATAAATTAACTACAAATAACTACAATTAAATACAATTACATAAACTAACTAAAGTACAAAAAATAAAAAAAGCTAAGTTACAAAAAATAAAAAAATAAGTTACAATCATTTAAAAAAATATTACAACAATTTTAAGCTACTTAACCTAATCTAAGCCCCCTAATAAAATAACAACCCCCCCCCAAAATAAAAAAATGCCCTACCCTATTCTACATTAAAAAAGTTCAAAGCTCTTTTACCTTACCAGCCCTTAAAAGGGCCTTTTGTGGGGGCATGCCCAAAGAATTCAGCTCTTTTGCCTGTAAAAGAAAAATACAACCCCCCCAACATTAAAACCCACCACCCACATACCCCTAATCTAACCCAAACCCCCCTTAAAATAACCTAACACTAATCCCCTGAAGATCATCCTACCTTGAGTCATCTTCACTCAACCGAGCAGCGATGGAACCGAAGAGGACTTCCGGAGCGGCAGAAGTGATCATTCAAGGGGCGCTGAAGAAATCTTCCATCCGATGAAGTGATCCTCCAAGCGGCGCTGAAGAAGTCTTCTATCCGGGCGAGGTCATCTTCCAAGCCGGGTCTTGAATCTTCATCCCGCCGACGCGGAACATCCTTCTTTCCCGACGGACTACCGACGAATGAAGGCTCCTTAAAGGGACGTCATCCAAGATGGCGTCCCTTCAATTCTGATTGGCTGATAGGATTCTATCAGCCAATCGGAATTAAGGTAGGAAAAATCTGATTGGCTGATTGAATCAGCCAATCAGATTCAAGTTCAATCCGATTGGCTGATCCAGTCAGCCAATCAGATTGAGCTTGCATTCTATTGGCTGTTCCGATCAGCCAATAGAATGCGAGCTCAATCTGATTAGCCAATCGGATTGAACTTGAATCTGATTGGCTGATTCAATCAGCCAATCAGATTTTTCCTACCTTAATACCGATTGGCTGATAGAATCCTATCAGCCAATCAGAATTGAATGGACGCCATCTTGGATGACGTCCCTTAAAGGAGCCTTCATTCGTCGGTAGTCCGTCGGGAAAGAAGGATGTTCCGCGTCGGCGGGATGAAGATTCAAGACCCAGCTTGGAAAATGACCTCGCCCGGATAGAAGACTTCTTCAGCGCCGCTTGGAGGATCACTTCATCGGATGGAAGATTTCTTCAGCGCCCCTTGGATGATCACTTCTGCCGCTTCGGATGTCCTCTTCGGTTCCATCGCTGCTCGGTTGAGTGAAGACGACTCAAGGTAGGATGATCTTCAGGGGATTAGTGTTAGGTTATTTTAAGGGGGGTTTGGGTTAGATTAGGGGTATGTGGGTGGTGGGTTTTAATGTTGGGGGGGGTAGTATTTTTCTTTTACAGGCAAAAGAGCTGAATTCTTTGGGGCATGCCCCCACAAACGGCCCTTTTAAGGGCTGGTAAGGTAAAAGAGCTTTGAACTTTTTTAATGTAGAATAGGGTAGGGCATTTTTTTATTTTGGGGGGTTTGTTATTTTATTAGGGGGCTTAGATTAGGTGTAAGTAGCTTAAAATTTTTGTAATATTTTTTTAAATGTTTGTAACTTATTTTTTTATTTTTTTGTAACAGCTTTTTTTATTTTTTGTACTTTAGTTAGTTTATGTAATTATATTTAATTGTAGTTATTTGTAGTTAATTTATTTAATTAATGTAATGATAGTGTAGTGTTAGGTTTAATTGTAACTTAGATTAGGATTTATTTTACAGGTAATTTTGTATTTCTTTTAGCTAGGTAGTTATTAAATAGTTAATAACTATTTAATAACTATTCTAACTAGCTAAAATAAATACAAAGTTACCTGTAAAATAAATATAAATCCTAAGATAGCTACAATGTAATTATTAATTATATTGTAGCTATTTTAGGGTTTATTTTACAGGTAAGTATTTAGTTTTAAATAGGAATAATTTATTAAAGTATAGTGTAGTGTTAGGTGTAATTGTAACTTATGTTAGTTTTTATTTTACAGGTAAATTTCTCTTTATTTTAGCTAGGTAAGCTATTAAATAGTTAATAACTATTTAATAGCTATTGTACCTAGTTAAAATAAATTGAAAGGTACCTGTAAAATAAAAATAAATCCTAAAATAGCTACAATATAATTATTATTTATATTGTAGCTATATTAGGGTTTATTTTATAGGTAAGTATTTAGTTTTAAATAGGATTAATTTAGTTCATAATAGAAATATGATTTAGATTTATTTAATTAATATTTAAGTTAGGGGGGTGTTAGGGTTAGTGTTAGACTTAGGTTTAGGGGTTAATAATTTTATTACAGTGGCGGCGGTGTAGTGGGGGGCAGGATAGGGGTTAATAAATGTATTATAGGTGGCGACGGTGTAGGGGGGGCAGATTAGGGGTTATTAAATTTAATATAGGTCGCGGCAGTTTCAGGGAGCGGCGGTTTAGGGGTTAAACTATTTATTTATTTGCGGCGAGGTGCGGGATCGGTAGGATAGGGGTTAATAACTTTATTATAGAGGGCGGCGGTATAGGGGGGGCAGGATAAGGGTTACTAGGTATAATGTAGGTGGCGGTGGGCTCCGGGAGCGGCGGTTTAGGGGTTAATATGTATAGAGTAGCTTGCGGTGGGCTCCGTGAGCGGCGGTTTAGGGGTTAATCATTTTATTTAGTTGCGGCGGTGTAGGGGGGGGACAGATTAGAGGTGTTTAGACTCGGGGTACATGTTAGGGTGTTAGGTGCAGACATCTCCCATAGGAATGAATGGGATGTCTGGCAGCAGCAAACTTGTACTTTCGCTATGGTCAGACTCCCATTGATTCCTATGGGATCTGCCGCCTCCAGGGTGGCGGTTTGAAAACCAGGTACGCTGGGCCGTAAAAGTGCCGAGCGTACCTGCTAGTTTTTTGATAACTAGCAAAAGTAGTCAGATTGTGCCGCACTTGCGTGCGGAACATCTGGAGTGACGTAAGAATCGATCTGTGTCGGACTGAGTCCGGCGGATCGAAGCTTACGTCACAAAATTCTACTTTTGCCGGTCTCTAGCCTTTGATAACTAAGGCAAATCAGCCTCGCCACAAATACGCTGCGGAATTCCAGCGTATTTGAGGTTGACGGCTTGATAACTACCCCCCATTGTATTTATCTTAGGGTTTATTTTTATTTTACAGGCAAGTTTGTATTTATTTTAACTAGGTAGAATAGTTATTAAATAGTTATTAACTATTTAATAACTACCTAGCTAAAATAAATACAAAATTACCTGTAAAATAAAACCTAACCTAATTTACACTAACACCTAACACTACACTATAATTAAATAAATTAACTAAATTAAATACAATTACCTAAATTAAATTAAATTAGCTAAAGTACAAAAAACCCCACTAAATTACAGAAAATAATAAACAAATTACAGATATTTAAACTAATTACACCAAATCTAATAGCCCTATCAAAATAAAAAAAGGCCCGCCAAAATAAAAAAACCCTAGCCTAAACTAAACTACCAATAGCCCTTAAAAGGGCCTTTTGCAGGGCATTGCCCCAAAGTAATCAGCTCTTTTATCTGTAAAAAAAATACAAACACCCCCCCAACAGTAAAACCCACCACCCATACAACCAACCCCACAAATAAATACTATCTAAAAAAACCTAATCTCCCCATTGCCCTGAAAAGGGCATTTCGATGGGCATTGCCCTTAAAATGGCAGTTAGCTCTTTTGCAGGCCCAAACCCTAACCTAAAAATAAAACCCACCCAATACACCCTTAAAAAAACCTAACACTAACCCCCTGAAGATCGACTTACCGGGTGTCAGGTTACTGTCAGATTTTTTCTGTAAGTCAGAAAAAGGTATAATTAATATGAGGACCACAACTGCAGCCTAGTGGTTTTGTTTTAAGTGTATGTGACAAACTACAATTAGTGATGGGCGCAACAGGGTTGCAGTGAGCCAATGCACTTAAGTTTGATATTAGGTTCTACAGTACAAATTGCTGAGATATTTGAACTTTATGTCCAGCTCAGTATTTGTCATGTTCACCTGATTAGTTATGATATCAATTCCAATCTGTATACAATTTTGGAATACTGACTTTGTACTTAAATATCTATAGTATGGTATAGACTTTAGTTAAGAAGTGAATTAACGATTTAATACTTTAGGTTTGTCTGAATAAATAGTAGCAGTGCTGTGCGGTTTAACTGCTGTCTGTTAATGAGAGATTGTATAGTAATTGTCTTGATTGCATTTGGAACGATAGAACATGATCATGTAATTACTATTTTGTAGGTAAGAGTAAGTTAACTTACGTTAGTTTGTACAGAGACGCTCCGGAATTAATTCTGGTGGAATCAGTTCTAAAGAAAACTTTAGGCGAAAAGTGCTGCTTCTTGTTACTGAGCAGAGAGGAGACTGTGTCGGCGCGGCCGCGAATGTCGGCGTGTGACGTCACCGCTAGGTCCGGGAGAGCAAGGAGCTGTAATTGGAGCGCAGCTGAGTAGCAAGCTTGTAGCGTAGAGTGGCTGTCAGAGATACAGCGTGAGTTGTAAGCTTGTAGCGTAGAGTGGCTGTCAGAGATACAGCGTGAGAAGAAATTTCCAAGCAGTGATTGCATGATGTAGAGGTCTTTTATAGAATTTCTAAAGGAGTTGTCAGAGTCAAAAGTGAAGAGTGCGGTACTTAACTGTTTAGGTGAAGTAGGCAGACATATGAAATATGACAGGATCCCCCCCCCAAGGATCAACACCGAGGATCAGGTGAGGGACGATCAGGATGCCTATTATGGAACCGAGTCACCAATCTCTGGGCAGAGAGGTTGGCAGCCGGTTCCCAAGAGTCCTCAGAGGATGGGTATCCCTTCCAGTGAACTAGATATTGTAGCCTACCAAGTACTCGTCGGGAATCCAGCACATCTTGAACCTCATATTCTAAGGAAGGATCCGGCAGAATAGGGATGATCGGTTTCAAAGGAGAATGTTGCCGTAGTTGTCTATAAGGCTTCAAGAGGGAGACATGGAATGTGGGGTGAGATTTCATAGATGGAGGCAATCCAAGAGTGACTGCATTGGCGTTGACAACTTTAACAACAGGGAATGGTCCAACAAACTTGGAAGTCAATTTCCTAGAGGGTACTGGTAGATGCAGGTTACGGGTTGATAACCAGACATAATCCCCGATAGCATAGGTTGGAGATGGTACCCTCCTTTTATCATAATGAAGTTTATATCTAGATTTTGCTATGTTGATGTTCTGTTTCACCAAAGTAAATGTGTCAGATATGGTATTAAGTAGATCATTCACTATGGGGGACATAGTAGTGGATGAGGAATCCCATTCGAAGGTAGGATGAAAACCGTAGTTGATGTAGAATGGGGTTGACTTTGTGGAGGTATGAACTGAGTTATTAAAAGCAAATTCGGCATAGGGCAGGAGTGAAACCCAATTATCCTGTCTCGCAGAGACAAAACATCTTAAGTATTGTTCCAACCATTGATTTGTCCTCTCAGTTTGTCCATTAGTTTGAGGATGGAAAGAGGTGCTGAGACGTCTGGTAATATTGAGTGACTGGCAAAGCTGTTTCCAGAATTTACTGGTGAACTGTGTACCCCTGTCAGATGTTATAGTATTTGGAAGTCCATGTAATTTGAAGATATGGTTAAACATTAGGGTTACGGTGTCTGTAGTGGTAGGTAATTTATGGTAAGGAAGGAAATGAGCCATCTTGCTGAATAGATCCACTACAACGAGTATGGTATTACATTTCTGTGATTCAGGGAGGTCAACAATGAAATCCATAGCTATATCGGTCCATGGCCGGTGTGGAGTTGGTAATGGTATCAATTGTCCGAACGGGGAGGATTTCCCAGTCTTAGTTGTAGTACAAGTTTTACAAGTTTGAACATATTCAGCTGTGTCCGGGGAGGAGACTTGGCCACCAGAAGAACCTTTGTACCAGTTCTTGGGTCTTGTTTATACCCAGATATCCCACCAAATGGGAATCATGTAAGGTGTTGAGTACAGTTGTTCTGAGTGAAGGGGGTACATAAACTCGTCCTTGGTAATAGTAGAGTCCGTCATCATGTAAGGTGAGATTATGAAGGGGTTTTTGAATGTCAGATAATTGTTCGGACTTGAAATGAGCAGTCTGTTCTGTAGTCAGCGCCTAAAATCTTATCTGCTGGTATTAGAGGTGCTTCAATGAGAGGTATCATGGGGTCTATAATTTGTCTGGATAGAGCATCAGCCTTCTTATTTTTTTGAGCAGGTCTGTATGTAATAAGATAATTAAATCTGGAGAGAAATAAGTTCCACCGTACTTGACGTGAGCTTAGTGTCCGGTTTGTTTTTAAATATTCCAAATTTTTATGGTCTGTGTAAATCAGTATTGGGAGTGAGGTTCCTTCCAATAAGTGTCTCCATTGTTCCAGGGAGCTTTTGATGGCTAATAACTCCTTATCTCCAATCGGATAGTTGATTTCAGCGGGAGTGAGGATGCGAGAATAATAAGCTACTGGGTGTAAGGGCTGAGTTAGCTCAATTCTCTGGGAGAGGATTGCGCCAAGTGCGAAGTTTGAGGCGTCTACTTCCAATACATATTGTAGGGAAGGGTCAGGATAACGGAGGATGGGAGCTGTTGTGAAAGCTTTTTTTAGAAAGTCGAAGATTCGTTGTGAATCTTCATTCCAGCGGAATCGTTGAGTCGATTTAGTTAGGTTAGTCAGTGGTCTAGATAGTTCAGCGAAGTTCTTAATGAACTTCCTATAGAAGTTCGCGAAACCCATAAACCTCTGGATATCCCTCTTGTTTTTCGGTACAGGCCAATTCAGTATGGCTGAAACCTTGTCATCCTCCATCTGAATGCCGGTAGGTGATATAGAATATCCTAAGAACTTTATCTGTTGTGTATGAAAGGTACATTTTTCCAGCTTTACATATAGGGAATTATCTCTTAATCTCTTTAAAACTAAAGTTACATGTTTGATGTGTTCGTGGAGATTTGTGGAGTATATGAGGATGTCATCCAGATATATGACCAAAAATATGTCTAAATAATCCTTGAAAATATCGTTAATGAAATATTGGAATGTAGCTGGTGCCTTACACAAACCAAAAGGCATCACTGTGTATTCGAACAACCCGTATCTAGTACGAAAAGCGGTTAGCCACTCATGTCCTTGTTTAATACGTACCAAGTTGTAGGCACCTCTAAGATCGAGTTTAGTGTAAATGGAGGCACCACGGAGTCTATCAATTAGCTGTGGTATTAGGGGTAGAGGATAACGGTTTTTTATAGTATGTTTATTTAGTTCCCTATAATCTATTATGGGTCTTAGGGACTGATCTTTATTTTTAACGAAGAAAATGCCTGCCCCAGCAGGGGAGGTGGAAGGGCGGATAAAACCCTTCTGTAAGTTCTCATTGATATAGTTTTTAAGATGTTCAAGTTCTGGTTCTGATAAAGGGAATATATGACCGTAGGGGATATCAACCCCGGGTAGTAGATCAATAGGACAGTCATATACCCTATGGGGAGGTAAATTGGAGGATTCTTTTTTATCGAAAACATCAGAAAATGATGAATATTCTTGGGGGTATGGAGTAGCAGTATCCAAAAGAATCTGTTCCTGATGGAGACAGGTATCAGCACAGTAGGAGGAATTAAATACTACCTGTGCGGTGGACCAGGTTATATTTGGATCATGCTGTTTGAACCAGGTGATACCTAAAATAATGGGGAACATAGGGGAAGGTATGACATCAAAACACAAAAATTCGGTATGTAAATTGTGAGTTGTTACCCGTAATGGGATAGTATGGTACTTAATGGGCCCTGAGGTAATCTCCTTGCCATCAACAAAACGAAGGACACTGGGGGTGTTTTTAGTGACAAGTGGTATTTTATTTTTAACAACAAACTGGTGATCTATATAATTATGACTTGCTCCAGAGTCTAGGATTGCCTCAGAGTGGATTCTGTGATGTTCCCACTGTAATAGAACAGGAAGAGTACAATGATTAATGTGTGCTTGTTTAGCAGATAAACATAATTGAGTGGGTTGTTGCTTACCCTTCCTTCTTTGGAGCTGAAGGCAATCTTTTACGGAATGGTCTAAACCCCCACAATACATGCAGAGGTCCAAGGTTTTTCTCCTTAGTTTCTCCTGAGGTGTGAGGGGTCCTCGAATGAACCCCAGTTCCATGGGAGTCTCGGCAGCCCTAGATGGAGGTCTATGTGAGTGAGTACTACTAGTGCTTTGTGGGGGGTGTTTAGGGCTAGTGTCATGGTGGCTTCTTTCAGAGCGTCTCTCCCTGATACGTCTATCTAGAATAATACTGATGTCAATTAGATTGTCTAGGGTGTCTGGGAGTGGTTGTCTTGCTAACTCATCTTTTAGTGTTTCTGAGAGACCTAATCTGAATTGATTTCGGAGTGAGAGGTCGTTCCATTTCTTGAATTCTGCTATGTAATCTTCCACTGGCCTTTTGTTTTGGCGCAGGGAACGCATAGCAGTCTCAGCTGATAACTGCTTGTATGGGTCATCATATAATTGTCCATTGCCTTGAAGAATTGGTCCAAGGAGTAAAGTATGGGGTCGTTGCATTCGAAGAACAAATTGGCCCATATACGGGGTTCTCCTCGTAGGTAAGATATGGTAGTGAGAACTTTTAAGTGATCAGTAGTATAGGTTTTAGGCTTCAATTGGAAGTAAAGAAGGCATGAATTCTTAACTCTCTAAACTCACTTCTAATTCCACTGAATGGTTGTGGAGGGTTTGGTTGTGGTTCATGTGTAGTTTGGGATATTTTTATAGTATCTAGTCGCTCATTAATATATAATCTTAATGAGGTGTTCTCTGCCTGTAGTGCAGTTAATCCCTTAGACAGGTTTTCAACTGTTAGTGTCAGAGCATCTACATGTGATACTAGGGCTGCTGGGTCCATCTTACACTGGCTTGGAAATTACTGTCAGGTTACTGTCAGATTTTTTCTGTAAGTCAGAAAAATGTATAATTAATATGAGGACCACAACTGCAGCCTAGTGGTTTTGTTTTAAGTGTATGTGGCAAATGAGTGAGCCAATGCACTTAAGTTTGATATTAGGTTCTACAGTACAAATTGCTGAGATATTTGAACTTTATGTCCAGCTCAGTATTTGTCATGTTCACCTGATTAGTTATGATATCAATTCCAATCTGTATACAATTTTGGAATACTGACTTTGTACTTAAATATCTATTGTATGGTATAGACTTTAGTTAAGAAGTGAATTAACGATTTAATACTTTAGGTTTGTCTGAATAAATAGTAGCAGTGCTGTGCGGTTTAACTGCTGTCTGTTAATGAGAGATTGTATAGTAATTGTCTTGATTGCATTTGGAACGATAGAACATGATC